>NW_028087015.1:14675451-14833466 GCF_014824575.4 Sturnira hondurensis
GGCTAATAAGATTATACAGGTTTCAAGTGTACAGTTCTATGAGACACCATCTGTATACTTCACTGTGCACCCACCACCCAAAGGCAACTCTTCTATCACCATGTCTTTGACTCCCAAGTACTGTAACTTTAAAACAAACGTGTAATGTCACAGAAGAGCCTGCATAGTTATCTCACAAAACCGCAATGTCCCTGTTGTTTTGCTCCATGTGGAGAGCCCCGGAGCCACCGCCTTTCCCCCCAGTATTGGTCCCACTTTCTCCAGTGGGTGACAGATAAGACACAAGTGCCTTAGCACCTGAGCATCCAGTTTTTTGTGCCACACTGGCCACGGCTTTTTCTACCCCAATTAGCAGACCTCCAGTTTCCTCGTCTTTTCTACTGAAAATTCCTCATAAAGCCTTTCATGTTATTTGCATCTGAACTAGTTTCACCTTATTGTAGGACGTAGCTCTCAGTGCATAGTTTTCTATTAAAATATCTGAATGTTTCAACTGCTTCTCCCCATGTTTTATACAGGTGCGCCGCTGAAGCCTGAAACCCTGCCTGACGTCCCATTTTCCCTTCCTCACTTGTCATGGCAAAGTCAGAATTTATTCTTAAGAGACTCCAACCTTCTTGAAAAAAACCTACCTTGTAGCTCCCTGGCAGTGGAACCACAGAAAGACAAAAGTGCACCTGTGTCTTTAACCCACTCACAGTCCCTCGTACTCAGGTCTAGGTCCACCCACAAGCCCCATCCGCTCTCTCGTGAGAGAGAACATCCAAGGTTTCAAGTGCGTGGGCGAACACCCCAGCAACCTCAGCCCTCTGGTGGGATTCCTTGAGATGTATCTGATACACTAGGGGTATCAAACTTGTTTTCACCGGGGACCACATCAGCCTCACGGTTGCCTTCAAAAGGCCAAATGTAATTTTAACTCCTTAACGGTTAAGAGTAGTTACATTTATACAGTCCTAAAATTATTTCAGCTCTTTGAAGACAACCGTGAAGCTGATGTGGCCCCCAGTGAAAATGAGTTTGACACCCCTGATGTCCACCATCTCCCAGGGTTTCCCGATGGGGTGGTGCTCCACCTGGCCACAGTGGAAACTTGCTTAGAAATGCAGCCTTCATCTCTGGTTCCGGGAAAAACCCCCTTCCTACCTGGTGTTTCTTGGGACAGCCAGCAAAGCACTCGTGTTCAAATTCTTGTTCCAGGAATTCCATGGGAATCCAAAATAAGTCAGTGTGGTCAATAACAAACCCCAATTCCTCACCTCTATGTACATTTATTTTGAACAGTCTCTTATTTCAGTCCTGAGTTCCGTCCGATCAAGTCTTGTGGGTAAGACTCCAGGGCCTAGCAAAACAGATGTGTGCACCTGTCACTGTAGACAGAGAGGAAATCCATCTGACGTATCAGATGAAAGGTCACAGAGCATGGTCCTACATTTCTACCTTTTTTCACTTTTGGAGTCTTTATTGGGGTACAAATGGGGAAATGGTTGAGGAGGAGATGTCATTATCCCCATGGATTCTGAGAGCAAGCAGTGGCTTTAGTCTTCTTTCTTCCCTGGCTCCTTCCAGATGGCAGTGTGGACAAACTGAACAGGCAGGACAGTGTAGACACGCAGCTGGATGATTTGTTATTCACACGGACATAACCAGTGTAAGCTAGCGGTATGCCAAGGCTCTGTAGACCAGAGACTCGATTAACCTTTCTACGCAGAAGTCAGAGCTGGCTCTCATCGGTGCGGCTGCCTCCAGTTATGGATTCCTTCCCTTGGGTGTGTTCTGTCTCATTGTGATGCTATTTCTACAAGAGGGGTCTGTGTTTCCAGGATGATGCAGAGACGCATACACGCAGTCACCTGGCTGGAGACCCATGCTGCTCCAGCTGCTTTCATTAATTTGGTAAAATATATGAATCATTTCGCAAGTCCAACTTTTTCTTCTCCTCTTCCTTCCCCCTCCCCCATCTCCTCCTCCTCCCTCTCCCACTCTCTCTCCTGCATTACTTCCTCCCCAAATGCTACTTTTCCAGGAGTTATACCACCCCACTCTCAGAGGCTCTGCATCTAAGGGTAAGAACCTGGTCTAACCAGGGCCAGGCTGGAGCTACCGCTAAGAATGAGAAACCGGTCTCTGAGGGCCCTGAGCTGGGGGAGGTAAAACTTGGACCCTGGTAGCTGCCTATTTCCTAAGAAATGAACCAGAGAAGTGGAGGAAGCAGACAAGAGAGCATTGGTCAGAGAAAAGGGCACTGCCCAGGGGTTAAGTCCCTGGCTCTAAGCTTTCCTGAGGACAAAGCATATTCCTCAGTTTGGGTTCCAAAACGCAACCCCTAAATTCTAATAATATCGCATATAGTCGAATTTGAAAATGGTTTCTGACATGAGCCAATCTAGCAACGACTGTTATTTCTTCAGGGCACTACTGGTGACCAACCTACTTGTCAAACCAATTCATGCTAAGGTAGTATGAGGAATAATAGTTACCGCGTTACTCTCTGTGACACCGATGTTGCCTTGAAATCTGATGTTTTATGTTTTGACTCAAAGTAACAACTAATAAACCAAATGTCAGCTGCAGGAGGCCCGGAGAGAACTGGCGTCAGTGCAGCTAGGTCTTTAGACAACCTTCGAATACTCCCCCAGGTAACTCGCTCCCTCCGCGCACATATGCCAAGGCCTGGGTTTAATTTGTTTTCCTCATGCTTTAGTGTAAGCTTCGCCAGTCACTCCCAAGTCAAGCCACTGGAAAAATTCAATCTAACATCATTATATTTTTCTGGCTATTTTAACTCAGTTTGAAAAAATAAATTGGAAAAAACTTCTTCATTGCCTGCCTATTTCTAGCAAAAGCTAACTAGAAATTAAGAGCACAGAAGACTCCCTTTAGCTTGGTCCCTTAGCTTCCATGTTCTTCTTTCCCCAGGAGACTGAGCGATGTTCCCTCATTCATGGAGCATGTGCCCCCTGGGTCCCTGTGAGCTTGAACACAGTTTTCCTTCCTCTTTAGCACTTTTTTCCTGCTGAAGTGGTAGCTCTCGAAGCCAGTGACCAGTGGTCTTGTTCGTCTGGTCCCTGTGGCCTTTCCCAGCCCTGCAGGCTGGGGGGTCAACAGAGCAGGGAGGGGCACTCCCTAACCTGCCACAGGAGGAGGGATTTACTGGCCACTGGGACACCCAAACTAGATTCCAGATTACTCACTTGAAAATGGAATTTGCAAAACTGAAGACTAATAAATAATGATATTTTCATAGTAGGTACAATTATAATGAGCCATGTAAACCCATACTAGCACCAAAAAAAAAAAAAAACCCACTGGAATTTACTCTGTCAGTCTTGGTGATGCAGACTTGTTAGATCTTAGTTGCTTAATCTGTGAAACACAAGGAAGATGCCCAACGCCTCCTTAGAGTTACTGTCAGAGTTATTCATGCAAAATTATATTTAAGAGATTCAAGCATAAAGGTCTTTTAGTGTTTCGAATCTCCTTCTAATGTCCTTCTCATCCTCCTCCTTTCAAGGGCTGATGGCAAAAGCATTTTTAACTCTGAACACACGTATATAACTTGAAATCAAGGGATTTAAGGTGCCCCTAAATCAAGAATGAGTCTTATACCTGAAGCCATGGCATAGTTTAACCAGCAGCATTTTTTCCTAAAATACGTAAAATAATGGTGCATTTTATAACCAGTGGCATTTCAGATTCTATGAAATATAGCAACTAAATGAGTCCTTCCAGAATTCAAGGTCTTTTTAAAAGCAGGTTAACTTTATGATTGGATTTAATTTGTATCTCAGTAGTTTTTCTGAAAATTTGCAGAAATCGCACCTTGTGGACCTATTCATGTACTTGAGAGGGATTCCAGAGGTCATCTAGCCCCACGCTCCTCAGGGGTGTTTCTTGGTGACAGAATGTCATCAAAGAACGTTCCATTGTTTAAAAAGTTTGGGAAATGTGGTATCGAAGTTTTCTCAGACACTTCGAAACACTAATATAAATTATGGGTTTGTCAAGAAGGTGTCTGAGTGTTCAGAACTCCCCTCACTTATTTGACTCCTCAGCCTTTTCCCTAGGATGGATTGTATGTGAATAGAAGAGCTGAGACTACGAGGCCCTGAGAGGTTATACAATTTGCCCCAAGGTCCCAGATATTAAGTAGTAAAGCCAGGAATGCAGTCTGGGTCTTCCCGTTCTTACCCCAGTGTTTGGACCACACAGCCTGATTCCATGCATCCTTTTTCAATGGAAATAGTAAGGTACCGCGGTGCAGTTATCACTGGCCTGACACATTTCCCTAAGAATTTCAAAACTAACAAATGAATGGAACCTAGTAAAAGGCAAATTTACACTGTAGGTAGGTCAGCAACCACCTAACTTGTGTTTCAGTGCACTGTGATGCCCATCGGAATGTGTCACCCAACTGCCTCCCGAGACCCAAGGGCAGCTGCTGGAGTACCCATGAATAGCAGCGCCCGTTGGCACCAGTCCCAGCGCCTTGGGTCTGACAGAAGGCCAGAACAGGTAACACACACATCAGGTCTATTGCTGCTGGCTTTGCAACTCCTTCGCTTCTGACTATGAAAATATCCTTATTACACTGCACTGCACCACAATCATTTGCATTTTTATTGTTTTCACTCAAAAGCTCCTAAGTTATTTAGATAAGCACCATTAAACAAAAATCTGACTAATTAGCTCTTTTGATGCACCCTGGTGGCAGCAGAGGAAATCAAAGACATTTATTAACAATGCGATCAGTCCCAGGTGGGCCTTCTTGTAAACAGAGCTTAGCCCCAAAGCACCCTCTCATTAAATCCTGAGCAGGGATGAAGTATTTTTCTCTTCCCATGCTATTCCTCACCACCACCCCTGTCACTTGGGTAGGCATTATGTCCTCTCCTCCGTGGAAACACCACAAATCACTGCTAATGCAGAGTCCCAGAGGGTGTCCAGAATATAATTGCACAGTCCTTTGGCATTCACACACACAGAGAGCACTAAAATCAGAAGGGGCACCCAGATCGGCCACCTAACCCCTTCATTGGAGTGACGAGAGACAGAGATTTAAGTAAATTAAGAACCTCCCAGAGGCCTGCAGCTGGTCAGTGGGACCCCACATCTCCCAACTCCTGCTCCAACCCAGAACATTACCTGTGTGCAAAAGTCACTCTGCTGGTGCTCAGCAAAACAGCTGTACTCCCCTGCAACGTCTGCATACTTTACATCCGTGTCCCTAACAGGACATTTACCTGCATTGCCAATCACACGCAAACAGAACAAACACCAAGCTCTTTTGAGGAAGGCAAATATTTCAAAGGACAAAATGTCTTTGAATTTAACCCTAGCTTCCTATTTTTTTTTCACTTCTGTAGCTAAAATCTGTGGAGGAAAAATGGCAAGGTTTACTATTGATTTTCTTAAGAAAGGGAAACACTTGAGCACGTTTCCTCTGTACATGGACTTGAAGGCAACCCCCTGCTGTCAGCATATGCCACCTGAACAACCTCACGTGCCATAGAGACAGAAGGGGAGAAGTGTCACTCAGGTGGTGAGGCTGGGCTGAATCTAAGTCAGCGTCATTCACAGGAGGGGATGAAAATCTTTACCTGCCAGAATCCGAAATGGCAAGGGAGGAGAACAACCAAAAGATAAATGGAAGATGCTAGCCTAGATTAGGCCTGAAAAGGGGAAGGTGGTGAGATGGGGAAGGTGGTGAGGTAGGGAGGCAGAGAGATGGGAACCAATCAGAGGCATAAACTTGAATTTGCTGACTGGTAAAAGCAGTAAGTAATGCCGAAAAATGCCTGAGATCAGTTCATCCCCATTCTCCCCACCCAGACAACCCACAACAGAGACTGTGCTTGCAGAAAGTTCCAGATCAACATTGCCAACTGTGTTGTTTGTCTCTGTCATTAATGAGTGCCAGAGGCAACTCCCTTCTTCTCTCTCTCTCCCAGGATTCCCCTCTGGATGCTAATGAAGTTGAGAGATCTCTAAGTTTCACAGTCTCAGCTGAGCAGTGCTATTCTTTTCTACTGGCAATAAGGAAAAAATAAATTAACTTGGAGGATTTCTTGATGGAAACAGTTTACAATCAAACGCCCCACTGTTGACAAAAATCATCGTTAAGTGTCACTTCATGCCTCCCTGCCAACTGTATAATTAGTGTCATTACCAGTAAGTCATGAAAATATAAATGAGTGTGGATTATACAACTCAAAATTGCACAAATATGAATATTTTATGGAACCTAAGCAATGTCACAAATTGTACATGACATGCAATTGGCAGTTGCTTCCAGAACATCTTAAGCTCTCTCACTTGCCCTCTCTTGATATAGCTTCTGAAAGATGTTTCTGGGTGGATGTTACTGAAGGCAAGAGATGAGTAGAAGAAGGGAAAATATTTTCTTTGGAACTAATTTTAAAGATACATAGAATTGTTAGCACATTTTTATATATAGGACGTGCAATTTCATTTTTACATTTTTCTAAGTGGAAATAATTTCAAAGAAAATATTTTTAAAACAACAGTGTGTAAAGCCAAATGCATCTAATTTGGTATCACCTACTATTCTGGATCATTCGTGTTTGAATTCTTTGGCAAAAATGTTAACACCAGATCACTCTGCACCCAAGTTGCCTATAATTCCCTCCCCAGGACATTCCTCCCTTCCCGTCTTCCCAAGACCAGATCAAGACACACTGCTTTCTCCCTTCTCTGAACTTAAGTCAGGATCCTGGAAAGCACATAAACGTTGATGCTGCTTAGATTCTAGGATATGACTATTAGACTCTTTGCATTTGTGTTCATTATACCCTTGGGATTTCTATGCTTCAGCAAACCCTCCCCTTCTCAGTGGAACAGGCACTCCTTAAATATGTGAGAAAAGTCATTAAATTCAATGCCATGCTTTTTTAGTTTCTACAGAAAATAATATGGGAGGGCAAAAATATTGGATAAAGCCCACATATTCTTTCCAGCAGGGTGAGGCCACAACCCTGAAACCCAGAACTTTCATACACAAAAAAGTAGTATGTTTGTGGAAACTTGCCAGTGGGAGTTAGGAAATAACTTTCTAATCAAGGAGATTATTTATTACAAGCTCAGACATATACTGAGGAGCCTCTGGGTCTCACGTGGCATCACTGGATTATCCCCTCCATGAGGGAAGAAAGTTTTGTCTGGCCGTTCATGGCCATGGTGGCCAGAATGGTGGCTCCCAGTGATGTCCACATCTTAACCCCTGGAACCTGCGACTTGCCACTGTGTCAGGCTGCATACAAGGCAAAACAGCACAAAGCACATATTTTACCCCAAATCTCATGATCCAGAAAGTACCTATCATGTTTACCTTCTTAATTTTGACTCAGTTATTATGCCTTTTGAACATGTGTAAAAAGTCTTGGTGATGTTTCAGAAAACCTTTGAAATTTGCAGCTGCAGAAGACAAGGATAAGTCCACTTGTCCAAGGTTCAAAATGTAGATCTCTGTTCAAGAGATGAGGCAGGAATGATAGAAACTTGATATTTTATCCTACAAAGGACTTAATTTTATAAGGTTTGAAGTGACACCAAGCAAGCGACTAAATAGCATTTGTGCTGTGAAAGCTCATTCTAGGTACAGTACAGGAAAGAAACTGGTTGGGAAATGCTGTCGGCAGACCAGGCAGAAAGTGATGCATTAATTACAGGGAGCAGTGCAATGGCCTGGCCTTGGATATAGTGGCAGTGGGGAAAGAAAGACGAGGATGAATTCTAAGAAAGTTGGGGAGGTAATATTGACAGAAGTTGGCAACTAAAGAGGGAAAGGAAGAAGTCGGTGGGAATTACAGACTTGGGCTTTGGACAACGGCATGGATGATTTGGCAAGGTGATTTGGTGAGGTGATTTGGTGAGGTGATTTGGTGAGCACGGTCATTTGGTGAGGTGCAGAGCATGAGATATACAATGACCGGCATCCTACAGTAAGTCCAGATTTGGACATGTGTTTTCAATGGGGGAGGCGATAATAAGTGATGGTGGGAGATAATTAGCTATATCACTCTTCAGCTCAGGGGGAAGATTTTGTTAGAAACACAGATTTGGGAGCCCTTAATACATGAATGCAGATGGAGGTCACTGGGTATGACACCACTCAAGGTAAGTGTATAAATTAAAAATCTATGGAAAATCTCTGAGGAATACTATTTTTAAAGGGCAGAACAGGAGTGGAATATACGCAGGAGACTAAGTTCATAGCTAGAAAAGAAAAAAAACAGGAGAGTTTACGTCATGGAAGCTAAAAGAGAAGATTTCAGATGGTGAGTGTAATCCAAGGGGCCAAATGCCACTGAGAGAGCAAGATGCAAGGGTGAAACTTGAATTCTGAAATATGAATACCAGTAGGGAACTGAATAAGAATATTTTTAACGGAAGAGTAGAGACAGATAAGCCTGAAGGGTGTCAAGTTGGGGTAGGGATGTGGGCAAGGTGAGGAAGCAAGGAAAACAAGCGGGAACAACTCTCAAGAAGCTTGACTTAGAGAGAAGCAGAAGAAATGCAATGGCAGGAAGAGAGAGAAATGCTGATCTGAAGAGGCCGGTAGAGAAGGTTGAGGTTGGCAGTTCAGATCAGCAAAGAGAGAACTGCATCCGAGGCCCTATGGACCTGGGATGGGTTTAGGACAGAGGGAGCAGGAGGTGCTGTGGATGGCGCTCCGAGACATGTGTTCCCCTGTAACCAATGGAATGGAGTGAGGTAAGGATGGATGGACGGGACTGCAGGTGAGATTTTAGGTCTGTTGAAGAAAAACATATAGCTGCCACCTGCTGGCTTTTTCTTCTTCTGTTAAGTAGGAGATGAGGTTATCTAAATGTTTAATTTGAAAAAAAAAACAGATGTTCTAGCCTTTAAAACAAAATTTTAGTACAAAGAAATCTAAAGTTCTCAAGTGGTATCATTTTAACATAGGATTGAATTTTCAAGACCAAGACCCAGTGGTATGAAGTATTTTCAAAGAAAGAGTTTTTAAAACTAATAGGATATTGTATGTTGATTATATATCACTTTTTTTAAAAGGGGGGGGGTTATAAAATCATTTAATGTCCCACCTCCTGAAAGAGCTCAATTATATTATAGGGGAAAAATTCTCAAATCCCTTTCTATTCTTCCACAAATTTCTCACTCCTCCCATAGCTTCTCCAGAACTTCTCTAACTTCAAATACCAAAAATGCCCCTTCATACCCAACTGGGGACCACTTTACTTATGCTCTTTCCATTCCCTACTCTCAGGCTCTCAATTATGATGATAAACTGGAGCTCTTTAGTTACATCCTTTTCTCTTTTTTCCTACTTCTCAGGTATCAGGTTTTCTCTTTTTAGTGTCCAGATTCAAAAGTTTGCATCACGAAAGATCCAGAAATGGTCTCGCGAATAGACACCTTTTCTTGGAAGATTGGGTCAGGAAAGTAAAACGAATGGATAGGGAGACAAACTCACACATCATTAAGGTGTGACACAGCCATCTCATCAATAAGACATGAGCTCCTTCTGCAGAATGTGGCACCAACATTGGAAAATGGCCCAGGGTGGCCCTCACTGTTGCAGTGGAGACCCAAGTGGTGAGGGCTGCCTCCAAAAAAGGACAAGGGTTAAGTGGATAAAAGGGTGATCAATAACTGAAAAATTGACCACAGCACAGTGCTGTGGCTGGGGAAAACTTGAATTATTGATAATGTACAGCATCTGCATAATTTAGGCATTAAATCTCCAGATAATGAGAGATTCCAAAAGGAAAGGACAGGAACGATGAGCACCTGATTCCCTGGACACTTGAAATTAGGTTGAGCCAGTAACAAAATCCACTGAATGGCCAAGGAACCTTTGTAAATCCACAGGGAAACAAGACAATGCACTTCTTCCCTCCTTCCAACCATTGAAGGACTTCTTATCTTTGCACACAAGCAAGAGGAACATCAAAACTTTTCCCAGGCAAAGTGCCCATTCGGTCATATACCAACAACAACAAAGTCTCACTGGCTTACCTCAAGATCTGTCTTGCTCTTGTGAAGTTATTGGGGGTCCAGTAACCCTTTGGAACTTGTGTCATACAAGCCAGGTCTCAGCATTCCAGGCTTCTCTGATCCTGTGTCCCCTCCAGGGGCAGAGAGTACAGAGTGGCTCTGGGCCCGACATCTCCCTTTGCCCTTCCAGAGCCCGTCACCAGCATTCTCCAGCCTGCTCTGGACTCCAGGGGCTGCTGTGTGTGATCTTGTCCTCCGGCTTCTCATTGATAGGACCGCTGGGTAACCAGCAAGAGACCTAAGGGCAGAAGCTGAGGGAGTTCAGGGTGTTCCTCCTCTGCTCACTGGCTCTGGGGTCATGGTGGCCAGGCTGCACCCCTCTTCTGAGGCCCAGAGCTTGCTCTTTCTCTTTCTGTTTGTGTTCTGGTAACTGCCCCCTTCTCTTGTCTTTTCAAGCCCGGGTACCCTAATGCCTCTCCCTGTTACCAGACCCAGAGTGTACTATTACCCCTTGCTACTTCCTTAAAAACCGGCCCACACCTTTACAAATTTATAACCCAGCTCATCCCTTTACTAAACTTCTTTTCATTACCTAGATTTTAAATGTTCTGGTATAAAAATTACCCACGTCACTTCCACTTGAAATTCTTGTCCAGAATTAGGTACAAGCCTAGCTTAACTACAACAGGCCTGGGAAGTTTAATATTCTTAGTCACCCAAGAGAAAGAACCCAATGTTGGTGAAGACCAGAAGTCTCCGTCACAGAAGACCAGCAATAGATGTAGCATGATTTACATGATGACTAGAGAGAAAACAGATTACTTTGCCACTTTCATTATTAGAAATAGCACACAACTCATCACAATTCCTTTTTGGTATGATTGCAGACAGTTGGAGCACTTCCAAAAGCTGTGATCAAAGGCAAAATTACCAAATTAACCCCCAAATCAGCAATCAGACTGAGAAACTGTCTCCTCTCAGGTTACAGAAGATTAACCATTAGTTCTTTAAAAGAGTAAGCAGGCAAGTCACAGACCTTACACAGTATTGATCGCATATGTCCTCACATGCACAGTGCTGCCGAGCAGCTTTCAAACAGCTATTATACAGCCATCACAGAAGGAGCAGAAACACAATGCTATCTTTAAAATGCTATGTCTGCTGATTATTTAAAACCACCAGGCAGAGGTAGATGTTATACCCAACACCAAACAGTCCAGAAATGCCAGGGGCAGGCCAGATGACGAGAGCAGTATTGAAGTCAGGAGACTCTAGTCCACATTCTCCCATAACGGACTGGACACCCTCGGCCACATCTCATCTAGTTTCTTACATGCAAATTGAGGTGCCTGGATCAAGGGCTTTTCCCCCTATGATATATGAATATAGCTCATGAGATCCTCTAAAATTGCAGATTTTTTCAAAGATTTTATTTATCCTTAGAGGGGAAGGGAAGGAGAAAAGGAGAGAAATATCAATGTATGGTTGCCTCTCTGAGTCCCCTCCTGGGAACTGGCCTGCAACCCAGGCATGTACCCTGACTGGGAATCTAACCATGATCATGTGGTTCGAAGGCCTTCACTCAATCCACTGAGCTACACCAGCCAGGGCTGCAGATTTTAAGAATATAATTGCATATGTGATTTTTTACAGACAGGAATTAATGCTTTCTATAAAACACCCTCAAGAAAAAGGTTAAAACCAGTAAGCGAGACAATATCCAGAGATTTTTCCAACAGTTGATGATATTTGATGATCTATTGGTCTGATAAGAATGACATAAAGTATATGCTCATACAACAATGAAATTTTCTTGGTATGGGGACAGCTGTAGTTGGTGTTTGATAGAGGTATGTAAACCTGAATCTTATTTTTTCTAATTTTTGAATTTGCCATCTTTAGAAGGCCATAAGAATACCTGTTTTAAATGATCTCTTCTGTTTGTTTTTCCATTATATACTTAATAATGTCTCACCACTTGCTTTACATTTCACATTTTCATTTTGCTCTCAGTGACTCTATGAAGCATAGAGATTGAAGACAATTTCCTCAAATAAATGACACATTTTAGTTAAACTACTCAACTTTGGGCTAAGATGCTAAAATACCTATTAAAAAATTAGCAACTGTTCTGCACAACTTCTGTCAAAAGTGTCTATGAGGAACTCTTAATGGACCAAATTTTCAAACTTCAATGTCCTAAGGTACCTAAACTGCCAGCTCTCAGCTTCACTGCCCAGTTGCTTAATTAACCATAGGTTCAGTTTTATGGGCATTCTAATTGAGTCCTTGATTGATTGTGCTTTAAATACTTGGCAATACACTACAGATAATCTTACAAAGTCTTCTTTTTTTTCCGACTGCAATTTGCACATAGAAACCAATCTGGGAAGGCTTAGGATGTCAGATTATTATGGCTGGTAGTTTCCCATGGAAGCAAAGAAGAGAGGAAAGATTTATAATGATTCAAAGGCATAAACAATAATCACAAGCATACATCAGAGATTGAAAATCTTTTGGTTTTAATATTTTGTGTTAGGTTAGGAACACTTCCCGTTTCTGGCATTGCAGAGTGTATTTGGGGTGAGAAAGAATGCATCTTCCATCTTCAGAGAGAGGCTGAGAGTGCAGGAGAACAGGTGACTAAGTGTTCCTATTAGTGTCCTGCCAGTCAAGGTGAGCCTTTGGCAATAGCAGAAAATAAGTATGAGGGACTTCTGTGCTCCAGAGTGTAAGTAGCTCCACAGGCCACTTGCTTTTTCTTTATATCCTCTTCTCCCTGGTCTGGTTTTCCTCTTCCCATTTCCCGCAATGTTGGCTCATTACCTGAATGTTGGCTTCCATGTTATAGCTTCAAGTCACCCACCTGACACACAGCGTTTCTGTGTATGAAGACAAAATTCCCATTTGGGGATTCTCAGCTAAGATATATTCTATGCAATCTTGTCCAGTATTGTCTTCCTATAATTTCTGCTTTAGGTTAAAAAATGTTTTTGAAGAGACATGGGATTGGCCAGATTGGTTAATTCCGAAGTTTATGGTCCCTTACCCCATCCCTGCATGCCTCAAAAGCAGAATTATTGACAAGGTGCTCTGAGCGTGGACTCAGTAACAGGCAAGTCCAATGCGCTACGCTGCTCGGTGCTGGGTGAACAATATGAGTGAGCCAGACCAAACCACTGGGTTATGATTCTCAACTTTTGAATTTTCCGGCTGAGCCTCTGAGTCCCTGTACCACTAGGCCTTTATTTCCAGGCCCCACTTTATTTATACATGAGTAAAGGATGATTTTTCAAATGGAGCATTTTCAAATTAACAAAACCAAGTCTATTGTATAAATAAAAAATGAACATATTTAACCAGCTGAGAGAAGAATCAAAAATGTTCAAATTAATTTGCTGACAGAGGCAAAGCTAGGCCAAAAATTCAATCTTTCTAATGATGTTTGGACCATCTTTTCCGCAGGGTAGAAATCAATTGCATCTCCACCAGAAAAACTCATTGCATTTCTATAGATGAGGGGCATTTGCATTTCTACCAGTTTTCTACAATTTAGAGAGCTTCAATGTCGCCTAGTCAGAGACAATCAAAGGCACGTCCGCCTACAGAACTGGATGACCCTGGAGGATCTAGACAATGACCCCAGCATTCCACAGCCTGCTGCCCATTTCTAAGTCTTCCAAAAATTTCCCCAACCAGCTTGCTCTAAGGATGATAAACACCATCTCCTAATATTATGCTTAATCACAAAAATGCTGGTCTTATTGATTTTGCCCTGCATATTTCCACAGGGCTACACCAGGGCTAAGTAACCACATACTTGCTTTGTAAATTGAGAGCCCCGCTCTTCTGCATTACTACTAAGGCCACAGAATTAACTCTGTCTGGAAGCTTTCAGAAGGATATTGAATTGTATTTTTTTTTAAAGCCTCTATCATTAGCTATTCAGAAGCTAGTTAACCAATTCTAAGAAACTCCACCAGATTTAATAGTAGTACCTACAATTTTGGGTGAATTCCTTTCTTCTCAATCTCTGAAGAACTTGCTATGTTAGTTGACTTGCCAGAAAGTGACCTTCCCTACCATCTGTGAGGCCAGGACCCTAAGCCAAGTTTACCCTAAGAAAAAAACTTTTTTCTTTAAAATATCTTGTTATTCCTGATTAAATGAGAAGTCTTTCCTAATATGACAGTACTTGAATGGCTTGGTTGCACAATTCAATTACATTCAGGTAAAGAAGGCAAATAGATCTATACTAAACCTATACTAATATGTAAATGACCATATTACCATGAAAAGTAAAGAGACTCAGTAAGAGCTGGTAAATTTGGGAGGGGTCCATGAGAACCAGTAATTGTTGAATAAGGTTCATCCCCCTTCACAACAGCAGTCTGTGTAACTAAGTATTAGCGATGATTCAGAAGGAAAGAGAGTTGAGTAATGTACGCATAAAAAAATAGAACATTAACACAACATCAACAAAATTCCAAGCAACTAATCACAACAAAATTTCTATCATTGGTTTATCAGTTCCTTGCTCTACTTTTCTGAAGCCATGTGCTTCCAGACTAAGAAGGTCCTGGAAATTCTGCCTCAGCCCAGTTTGACAGCAGTTTTGTATTTATTTTTTTAGAGAGAAGGGAAGAGGGAGAAGAGGGGGAAAGAAACATTGATGTGTAGAGAAACGCCAACTGGTTGCGGCCGGCACGCCCCCAGATGCGATGCGGATCAAACCCGCGACCCAAACGCGCCCCGACAGGGAATGGAACTGATGACCTTTGGCTTTGCGGTACGATTCTCAACCAACTGAGCCACACTGGTCGGGGCACCAGCAGTTTTTTAAATTTATTTTTCAATTAGCTTTGACATATGACATTATGTTAGTTGCAGGTGTATAGCATAGTGATTAGACATTTATATACTTTATGAAGTGACCATCCAGGTAAGTTTAGTACCCATCTGACACCACACATAGTTATTGCGATATTATTGACTATGTTCCCTACACTGTACTTCACATCCCTGTGACTATATGCAGAACTCGCAATTTGTAATTCTTCATCCTAACTGGCAATTTGTAATTCTTACTCCCTTCACCTTTTTCACCCAATCCCACAATCCCACAATCCTACTCCCATCTAGCGACCATCAGTTTGTTCTCTGTATCCATGAATTTGTTTCTATTCTGTTTATGAATTTGACAGGATTTAAAATATGTCAGTTCAGAAACCTGTACCCAAGAGTCTATGCTTTGAAGCATCACTAGTTCAGAGTATAGGCCTTTTCGTGAGGATCTAAGATAAGGCAAAATTGCCAGCCTGCACCTTATGATAGGGCCTTCAGGCAAGTATCAGAGTAAAACAAAACTAAACTGTAGATGACAAAGACTGGATAATTGTGGTTAATTTATTACTGTTATTAATAATACCAGAATGCAGGAGGCTCAACTCCCAACTGGAGTACAGTACATAACTATTTCATAAAGGTTGGATCGATGTGTCCCCTGAGAGTAAGGCAAACCTCCTAAGTCTTCTCATTAAGCACAGACTTTCTGAAATATTTACATTAATAATGTCATATCTCAACAAACTCAAGAGAAGGCTAAATGTCTCTTCGGATTTGACAGCTTATCCCATGTAGCTCTTGCAATAGCACCGAGCTAATTTAAGAGATACATAGCACATTGAACAAACTTAATCACTTCTAGTGTTTCTCTTTTTACAAGTTGAAAAATAAATCATTGTTATAGCTCCGGGGCCTTTGGGAATTCTCAAAGACAGTTTTAGGTGTAAAACACATCTGAAATTTTCTTTTTGTTGTTGTTCAACTACAGTTGCCCCCATGTCCCCCCATCACCCTTCCCTGCCCCACCCACCCCCACCTCCCACACTCCATCCTACTCACCCCACCTTGGCTTTGTCCATGGGTCCTTTATACATGTTCCTTGATGACCCTTACCCTTCTTTCGCAGGTTATCTCTCTCCCCCCGCTCCTCCGGTTACTGTCAGTTTGTTCTTTATTTCCATATCTCTGGTTCTGTTTTGCTTGCTTATTTATTTTGTTGATTAGTTCCACTTATAGGGGAGATCATATGGCATTTCGCCACCTGGCTTATTTCACTTAGCATAATACAAGATCTTGGTAAGGCAAAGGCAAAAGAGTCGTCAAAGGAGATTTGGGTATTTGATTTGACTGGATAACAGGTGCCTAAGAACCAACTACTTGGTGACCTATTTAATCAAAGTGACAAACTATTTTGAAATACACACAAAAGATAATATACTTGTACACAATCTTAGCTTTTCACAAGTTAGAATACTTTGTTCTTTGGTTTTGTATTTTTTTTAAACAGTCAAGAACATAATAAAGTCAGTCTGAAGCACAGAAAATGTTTCTGGATAGGCGCCGATTCTCTGCTCTGTGATGATTTCACAGGAGGTGAAGAACACTCTTACATCTTTTAAACAGCAGCATTAATCAGTAAACCAATGACTCAAACCCAACAAAAATGAATTTACCAAAAATGTTGATGTATTTCATGCTTTCTTTTCAGATCAAGTTATTATAAACCAAAGCAAATAAGATTCATTTTCCAGGTCCTGTCTTTTACAAAGCTCTCATATTCTAGAACTGATTTTCACATCAGAACAAAACCACTCTCTTTCCTTACCAGACAAGACACCCCCACCTCACTTCTCCATCACTACCCCTTGTAGTCTAGTCTCAACCCTGTATAGTACATTGATTGTGACTTCTAACCAAGGTGAACATTTTCTGTTTCAAGAGAAAACTAGGGGGTCAATGACTGAGAACTCTTTGTCATTCTGCAGCAATTTAGCACAATAACATAGCTTGTGAATATATTGAACACAGCTTTCTATAGCTACACTGATCCCTATTGTACTTTTTTCAAGTGGCAAATGTGACCACATTCAATAACATGACCTAAGGATATAGACCCACAGCATATGGGAATGTGAAGCTTAAAATTATGCCTAGACATCACTATTTCAGGATTCCATATTACTTAGAAGATGTCTAGGTATCCAAGAATTATCCTTAATTAGCTCAATTTAATATTCACTTAAAACTTCAAATTACCTAAAGACCTGGAAAATTATGTTTAAGCTGCCATACTACAACACATAATTACTACTGATATAAAAAGTTTGTTAGAATAATGACTAAATTTAGTTGAGTACAAATTACTTTCCATAATCTTTAACACTGTGTAGGAGTATTATTAGCCTATTTGATCATGAAACCTGTATACTTTTCATAAGTTCAAACTCAATATTACCCTCATGAATGAGAAAACCAAGTAAAATAACATGTGTTTACATACAGTTTACTGATAAATCAAATAAGTATCATTGATTTATGTTGAAAACCAGAATTATTAAACCAGTCCAATTTGCCGAAGCCATATCTTAATTACATAAACTTGGATTCTTACATGTTTCTGATCTAGTGGAATAACTTTTTAATGTGTGATTCTTTTAAATTATTAGAAATTCAATTTCATTCTTTTGGAGAAGCTTTAGAAATATTTGATTTACATATGTTTATTATTTATCTCTATAAACAATTATTACAGAGCATCTTTAAGAGACATAACAACCTGATTTATTGATATCCTCTGGGGAAAGAGAAAAAATTCTACTAATACAATGAGAGGAAAAAGCCTTCATCAATGACATATACAGATATATAGACAAGAAGACACAGAGAGTCTAGAGTTTCAGTTCTACACCAGCCTCAGGTCTAAAGTAAACACAGACACAAGAAACCTGCAGCCCAGATCTCAAAAAGCTATTCTTCTTCCCAGAAATAATTAATTAGAGCTCAAAACATAAACATAAAAGGTTAAAAATGAATCCCCTGGTGTCTGTCACCTAATAGAGACTAGATCACTACCCTCCATCTGTAGAAACCAATCAAGCAGAGACAACAGAACCCAATTTCCAATCACTGCTTACTCCAGTGGGGAATAATTAGCATCCATGTGAACCAGAAAAAAAAAACCCAAAACTTAAAATCTGGGAAAAGAATAAAACTGACCAAGCATTATTCTCAACAAAACACAGGAAAGAACACACACAGGCTTGACGTGTCCATGACATATATTTTGCCATGTATAATGAGCTCCCGTGCATAATGTGCCCCCCCCATTTTTGTGCGCATTATACACTGATTATGTAACAATTACACCAAAGTATAATGCACATCCTTATTATCCCCTCAAAAATTTGGGCAAAAAAGTGTGCACTCTACACAGCAAAATATGGTACTTTTCCCACAACCCTTTTTTTTTCTACCCAGGTGTAAACGTTCAGACCCCCCATTAGTCTGGCTCCAGGCAGTTTTTGTTCGTGAAGCTCACTTTATCCAGCATTTTGTGGAGCTCCATTGAACAGTTTTCCAGAACCCTGAAATCTGGCAAAATCCCCAAATCTGGGGGCTAGTCCCACACGCTCCTGCGAGGAGATGCTGCCGTGAAAGCCCAGATGGCACTGCCTGTAGCTGGTTCACGTGGGTCCTCCCGAGCCCTGTGCCACCCACCATCCCTCTCCCGAATGCTCGGGGCCCTTGACAAGCCCAGGGAGTACACGGAAGCACTACGTCACCCTGTCCATTTTGGGTGTGGGGGGCCCCTTTCTTCAGCCTCACCCTCTCTGCGTTCTGCTAATGACGGAACACCCTCGCTAAACTCTTCCTGCCCCTCCAGAGCAAGCTGGAACTTTCGGGGGTGGGTCTTTGGCCTTTCCGTCACCCTTTTTACTGTTCTCACACCCACCTAAAACAGCCCCCAAAGGAGAAGAACCCCAAGAGCAAAATACCTCTTCAAAGAAACTTGCAGGACTTCTTCCTGCAAAGGCACAAAACAATATTGTACCTTTTATATCTTTCAGGAGATTCAAAGGACCCCAACTTGGATTATTAAAATTACTAAAGCTTGGTTTATATCACCAGCTACACAGGGGGAAAAAATTGGAGATTTCATAGCATTTTAAATGTAACTGCATCATTGGCAATGCGTCTTTTCCCAACCGCAACAAAGGCACCACTTGTGTTAATATGCAGCTTAATGTCTAAGTGCGCCGCAGCATAGAGCTGGCAGTGGTCCCAGGAACTCTGGCTTTTCAAAGCAAGTTTCTGTATAAAATTTTGCAATGAGCTGAACCTTTTCCGTTCACTCCCCATGTTTAACAGCATCAAGTTCCTAACCAATCTAGGTGCCTGACACCTACTTGTTAGAATTCAGAAAGGAAAGGGTGGCAAACTTCACACCACCTGGGAGACGCTCTCTCTCAAAAACACCCTCTGGCAGAGGAGGATGATTTGCAACTGGTAAGAGTTCCTTGTGTCTAACCTTATGCAGGAAATATTTCCTCTAAGATGAGAAGCTTTGCCTAAATTGGAAACAGAAAGAATTCTCTTCGGGGAATTCCTATCAAAAAGAAAGAAAAAAACGTGTCTCACTGCCATTTCTCAATGGAATTCTCTTCTACAAACACACATCAAGATAACAAAAGATAATATTCCAGAAGCTTCTTTACACATGGCCAATTCAGAGGAAAAAATATATATGAATTTGTAAAATCGGAAGGTAACCGCTGAAGCACAAATATAAATTCGCTCCCGTTCTTCCTTAATAATGTCTTTATCGAAAACTTGTTTATGCTTAACCTTTGGAGAATCACCTGGGTAGGCTTTAAAATTAAACTGAAGATGCAGAATCAAGAAAGTCACCAGAAAAGGGGTCTTAGAAACACTATGTGTGGGACAAAACAGCAACACCAGTGTTTGTTCTATGGCATTCCTAATGAAAACCTAGAAAAGGAAACAATTGAAGTCACCGTCTGTAAATGGGCCAAGTATGCACCATCCAAAAACCTGTTCTGCCAAGGGTCAGGGAAGAAAAGTAAGAGAGAATCAGAAGAACAAAGGCAAACACAGGGAAGAACAAAGGACTGTAAACTCAGCAGGCAACGAAGAATTAGACTAAAAACCACAGCAATGGGGCAGTAGACGGTAGGAAAGAGGAGGAGGAAGTCAATGTAAAACAGTCCGTTTACAAATGAATTGCTGTGGGCGTGGTCTCCTAAGGATCTAGAGGAGTGTGGTTTAGCCAGTAAAACTACCTGGAAAACAAAAGTGAATGTTGTATGAGTTCAAAAAAGGAAAATGTGAGAATCTAATTCCTTCACCATTTAGGGAGGATAAAAGAGAAGGCACAAAAGAGTGAAGGGAAAATGGAAATAACCTCCTGGACTTTATCCTCCCTGGATTTCCATTGGGAGGCGACTCAAAAATAAGTAGAAGGTCACGTGTTTAACAGCCAGACAGCAGAAGGAGAACGAGGGGCCTTAGGAGCAGAGGGGTGATGGAGAATCTGCAGGAGAAAAAGTTCAGTTTTAAAAAATTAAATGCAAAATCCATCATTGCTTCTCCCTAATTCTGGGGAGGATTACAAATTGAGTATGCATCTGAAGTCATAAAGGTGTTTCAACATGGCAACCACTTTTCTGTCCCTTATGAACTTACTTCTCATGTTTGTCATGACATATTTCTTTGCTTTTTAGGAAAACACTTAGTTCTATAGAAACTTCAAAGATCACTTCTGAAAGTACTTTAAAAGTGCCCTGGTAGGACTGGGATGCTTAATAGTAAAATAATTTCTGGCTAGCATTTTTGAGCTGCTCCCAACATCTTATTAAAATATCTATAAAGATTATCTTAAAGATGAAACTCACACTTCCAACAAAATTAACACTCATAGCCAGTCAGCTTACGACTCAGACCTAGCAAGAATCTCTGCTAAGAAAAGGCTAAGAGAAGAGTGACAATGTAGTAGTCACTAACATGTGTGTCCCCTACACATACAAACATACATTCAAACATTGTCAATGCCAAAGAAGGTGGGAAAACACTGGGTCATTCACACGAGAAGCACTGATATGGAAAGCAGTTTCTCCAGCTCTCTCAAACAAAAGCACATGCAGGGCCCAGTAATCCCAGTTTTAGGAGCCATGCCTAAAGAAAGAGCTAGAGATCTTGATAGAGATTTATGGATGAGGTTGTTTATAGCACCTTTTAAAAATCAAGTTAAGAAATTCAGACCTGGCTGGTGTAGTTTAATGAGCACAGGCCTTTGAACCAGAGGATCACAGTTCGATTCCCAGTCAGGGCACATGCCTGGGTTGCAGGCCAGTTCCCAGCAGGGGACGCACAAAAGGCAACCATACCTTGATATTTCTCTCCCTCTCTCCTTCCGTTCCTCTATAAAGATAAATAAATAAAAATCTTTTTTTAAAAAAAGAAGAAATTCACAACCACATGAACAGTCACCAGCAAGGGAATTAAATAAATTATGATATAGCCATGAGATTACTGATAAAACCTATGCTTTTGGAAAATTTCACAACA
This sequence comes from Sturnira hondurensis, assembly GCF_014824575.4. Lineage (NCBI taxonomy): Eukaryota > Metazoa > Chordata > Mammalia > Chiroptera > Phyllostomidae > Sturnira > Sturnira hondurensis. The sequence goes on from NW_028087015.1 coordinate 14,696,881, forward strand.
TGAGAACATTTTCACAATACAATATCAAGTAATTAAAAGTAGAATATGAAATGTATTTACAGTAGGAACCCAATACATTAAAATAGCACAAGTGCGTGCACACGTGTGCGTACCACACACACTTAGAGAAAGCCTGGAAGTCAATACAGAAATGAGTTAGCAGTGGTTGCTTCTGGGTGGCAGAAACACAACCTTAATTTCACCACTTATACTATTAAAATTACTCTACAATAACCATATGCAGTTTTTTAAATAATAAAAATAGTATAAGTAAAATGATTTAAATGGAAATTGTAAATAAATTATTTAAATAAAGAACAAATAAAGTACCCATTGTGGGGCTTAGAACACTGAAGTTTGACAATCACTTATTCTTTTTTTAAAATTGATTTTTAGAGAGAGAGGAAGGGAGGGGAAGAGAGAGAAAAACACTGATCAACCATTCAACCTATATATGCATTCACTGGTTGCTTCTCATATGTGTCCTGACAGGAGATCGAACCCACAACCATGGCATATCAGGATCACATTCTAACCAACAGGAGTTGCCCAGCAAGGGAATCATTTATTCTTATATTAACAGAGAAAAGTTGACTGCTTTTCTCTAAATTTCAGGTAATAATATATGCCCCTGGGTTGAGATGGGTTTAAACAGAATAATTTAATTACAATCATGTATGTTAAGTGCCAATTACAACTCTAGCACAAAGTATGCACAGATAATAAATGCTAGCTGAATCTGAGCACATACAATGAAAGTAGTCAGGGATTTGTAAGAAGGAGAAGGCTGAGAAGGAGGAGGAGGACTGGGGAGGAGAAGGAGGAGGAAGGAAGGAGAAGGAGAAAGAGGAGGAGGAAGAAGAGACATGAAAGGGAAATAGTAACCCATTCCAGATCAGTATTTCAACAGCGGACTCTGCATGGGCGTGGGGACGGCCATACCCACACTGCTGCTTACATTCTTTCCAAATGTAAGAAACAACCCCCCCTTTGATGGATGCCAGATGGCATGGAAAGCTCTGGAGCCTTCATGAGGTGACAGAACACAACACAAGATGTACAGAGACGGGCGTAACAGACCTTATACAAGAATACACAACCCGGTACCTGAGTCTGTAGCAAGTTCTCATATCAGTGCCCTGGAATAAACTTAGAGAATATTGTTGAAACTGTGTTTGCACATCCAACAGGACATGGACTGGATTAACGTAAGACAAAAGCATTAATGTGTCAAATATACATAGAGATGGCCTGATGCATGAGAAATATAGTTTATTCTATTAATTTTTTTTATCTGAACTGCATTTCAGTTGTCTTGTTGTCTGGTGTTCTGTGATCACCCAGGGCTGAGTTATTCTTAGTCAGAATGATACTAGGCCTTTCAGATTTATTTATTTACTTACTTACTTATTTACTTATTCATAAAATAGTTTGTTGGGGACCGCCCTGCCTGGTTTCAGGAGCTGAAACTCACCATGGCTAAGGCTGAGTGAGCGACCTTCGGACCATAAGCCACTGAGGAGACAAAGCTCATCTCCCTGGCAGGAGCGCCTCTTCTGCTCCTTTTTCATAACTGGTCCCCAATGCTTGATCAGTTAGCCAAGGACGGGTAAGATTCCCTAAAGGGAGAACCACCTAAAACAGGCATGATCACGTGGAGGCCCCAGGGAAGGACTTGGGGGGCTTTGGAGAAATGGGGTGATGGGCCCTCGCCCCCCGGCTTTGACGAAGCCTGAGTCCTCAGTCTGTCTGCAAGAAGTCTCTGAGAATTCTTTGGATACCTGCCTCCTCTGCTGATGTAAGCCTGAAAACAATGACAGAGGGTGGTGCAGCCTTGTGCTGGAAATGGTGGCTCCCCAGGATAATCAGGCATAAGAAAGAATTCCTAAAAGTCCTGTGAAACCTGCTTTGCTAAGAGTGCTTTCATTCATATGATAAGGGTCTGAGCAGGAAATGAGTATGTCTCCCAAAGTTTCTGCAACCCCCTTTCCTGACAGACTAAGCCCTCAGATTTCTTTGAAATATTATCTACTGTTTTTGATCCTTGCTGCCCTGTACTCCTGTGTACTACAATCCAATAAAAGCCCCTGGGGGAAGGGGCTCCTGTCCCTTCCCCTTTGAGGGATCAACCACCTGTCCTCTCCAAGCAGGTCATGCCTTAGTAGTGTTTACTTTCATCCATGGTGGATGGGGGGACTTGCAGGCAAAGTTGCCCCCACAATAGTTAAGCTTTTTACAGAAATAAAACGCAAACCCAAAGTTCTTACAATGTATTTTTTAGAATAAATCATTATCATCCATCCAGAAAAGTGATCTACTGAAATACTGAAATTTTGTCAGTGACACCTTCAATAAAAACAAGATAATCCTGAATATGTAGGTGTTTAATATTCTTAATGCAAGAGATATTAAATAAATGTTTATGAATGCTTACTTTAGATTCAAAATCAATTTCTATGTGAAGCCAAAACATGTAGAAAAGAGCAGCCTAGAACACTTTTTAAAATTTGGAGTTGGCTGAGGATCAAGACAAAGGCAGACCTCAGGCCCTGTTCATTGGGATTTCCGTAGGGGAAAACAAAACAGATGTTGAAAGAAGGTCGAAGTCAGAACAATAAACACAAAACAGCCTTTGACATAGGATTTCCCAAAGGATCCCAGAGCCACCTGGGTTGGATGGTCTTGTAACTCTTTCTTTACAAGGCCAAGGTCACAGATCTGTATTCAACCTCCTGTCTGGTATTCCCATAATGTCACCACTGGTTGGATGTAAAATCATGGTGGTGCTCCCAAGGTGGGCAAGACTTGTCATGCATTGTGGTTTTGCCTTCATCTGGCCAAGCCTGGACTTCTCACCTGCCCCACCAACCCTAACACGGAGAGATTAACCAACTCACTGGCCATTTACTGCCTGTTCCCAGATTCAAGGAACAGTCAGAGAGAAGTAGGGCCATGAGTTGGGCTGGTATGTAGGGATACTGACAGAGGTTAAAGCACATAGAGGTGAGTTAGGGATTCACTGGGGATGGGGCCACCAAGTTAGAAACCTGGTTAGAGCCAGGAGCTCACAGAATCCTCTCTCGGTTTCCCCCACCTCCCTGGCTGCTCCTCCTCTGTCTCCTTAACTGAAATCTCCTCCCCATGACACTGAGGCTGCTGTGCCTCAGGTTCAGTCCTCACCTCTCTCCTCCTACTCTCTTGCTTTCCTTTGGTTTAAATATCATCTGCACACAGGTAACGCCCAAATCCACCTCTCCAGTCTCAGCCTGTCCACAGTTTCAATGAGCACCTCTGACTGATTCAAAGAAGTTTCTGGAATGCATCCCTCAGTTTCATACTCAGAGCTAATTATTTTCTCCTCCAAACTCGCTCCTTTCGTTGGTCTTCCTGTCTTGGCAGTGGCACCGCCACCCACACTATTGCCCAGACCTCAACTCTAGGATCCACTCTTCTTCCCTCTCCTCCTCACTGTCGGTATGCAATTCGCATCCTGCCAGTTCTGTCCCTGAGACACCTCCTGACCCTGCTTTCTCCTCACCAACTCTCCTACTCCTTCCCTCATCTGAGCCACCCAGTCCACTTACCACCATACAGCATCACACATGGCTCTGCGCGTCAAATCTGGGCCCTGACTGCCAGGGCTTGGATCCTGGCTCTGCTGCTTCTAATCTGCATTAGAAGGTTAGAATCTCTGGGCCTCAGTTTACTCAGTTACAAAAAGAGAAAAACACCTTTTCCCATTCCCGAGGGCTGCTGAAGAACTTAAACAAGGAAATACTGACTTACAGCAAGCTCTGCCTCATAGGGTCTTGGTTTTTAGCCGACCTCCTCACTGGTCTCTCTGCTTCCACTGCTGCCTCCTCACAGTCCATTCTTTATGTGGCAGCCAGGGTAAAAAAACACACATAAAAAATGACATTACTCTCTTGCTTAACATCCTACCTAGGCTTCCATTTTTTAACAGAATCAAGCCAACACTTTTTCCTGGGGCCCATAAGCATGGTCTCGCTCCTGCACCATCTCTGACTGCATCTGTTCCCAGGTGGTTCATGCCCTGAAAACATGACGCCCCTCCATCCTTCTGTTCCCAGGTGCTTCAGTTCCAAGCCGGCACGGCCCGCTATGTGGACTGCCCCACCTGCAGTTTTCACAGGGCTGGCTTCTTCCTGTCCTTCAGGCCTCAGCCCAGATGTCACTTGCTCAGAGGCACTTGCCTTGACCATCTCGTTCTGCCCCTGCCCCACTCTCCCCACATCACTGCTGTATTTTATTATATCCACAGCACTTATCACCCCCCTCTGTCCTCCGTGAAGGCTCCCAACTTTGAGTCTCCTGTCACCAAATTCACTACCTAAAAAGGTTGTCAACTCCCCCTCCCATTTCCACCAGGCTTCATGTCCTGAGTCAGTGTCATACTTCCGATACCACTCTTATTTCATTCTGGGCAGTTTCAACATATGTGCAGACAACATGTCTGGCCTGTAGCCTCTTGGTTGGTTCCATGAACTCTGCTCTTCCACCCAGCCTCAGCCATTTCACCTTTCCTCCCCCCATCACTTCCTTGACTTCCCTCTCCCCCCTCCTCACCTCCTATTCCTTAGGCAGTCACCACAATTTTTATTCACCTGTATCCTTGCTTCTCCTACCCTCAAGAATTTGTCATTCTTGCTTGGCAAAAACCACTACCCTGAAATCCAGCTCTCTGCCAACTGCATGTAGCTACAGAAAAACACAACATATTGACTGATCTCAGGTCAAATTCATGGCGGGAAAACTCAGGTGGACTGTTAGTAATGTCAAGCACCTATCAACCCTGGTTTCTTCCCTTTCCCATTTCTGCTAGGTGACTATTTCACCAGCTTCTTCTCTTTCCCCAAATTCCCCAAATCTTCTCCCCTCTTCACACTTTCTGGTATTCCAATTGCCTAGGAATTGGAAGCACTTTGAGGAAAATGCCCAGACTGTCTCCACCACACCACTCTTCTCTCACGTACCTGTGTTTACACATTCTGCCTTCCATCAATTTCCTCTGAGTCAGTGGTTCCCAGGACGGGGCACTGGATGGCAGCATCAGGGTCCCCTGAGAACTTGAGAGCAAATTCACAGGCCACATCACAGACCAATTGAACTAGAACTCTGAAGGTGGAGCAAGAACTCTGTGTTCTTTAAATTAAATTTATTGGGGTAACAGTGGTTAATAACATTATACAAGTTTCAGGTATGCAATTCTATAATACATCATCTATATATATTGCATTGTATGCTCACCACCCAAAGTCTAGTCTCCTTCTATTACCATATATTTGACCCCCATTACCTTCTTCATCCTCCCCCAAGATCTGTGTTTTCACCAGCCCTTGGGTGAATTCTGATACATATGCAAATTTGACAACCACTGCTGGAAATGAACCCACGTTTTCATTTTCATCAAAGACCAATCTTCTAGCCACATCCCTTCTAATCTATTCCATAAGGACCCCTTTCTCTCCTACATCATTAACGTTCCCCTTTTCTATAAGACCATTGCCATTGGCATAGAAACCTGCTGTTAACCATGTCATCTTACCAAAAAGACTGACCCATATCACCCTAACAGCTAGTCCCTGCCCCCCCACCAGTTTTCTGCCCCCTCTATAGAAATTCTCATTAAAAGGTCTGTCTTTGTTTAGCTTTTCCTAATTCCTATCCTGGATTTCTCTTTGATGCCCCCTCACCTACTTTCACTTCCACCCCTGCACTGGAGGCTCCTGTCTCGGTCACCCAGGACCCCTGCACAGCAATATGAAGAAGTCTGCCCTGGTCCCTTGCGCAGGGCACTGCATCTGACATATCTGGAACCCTCCTCACTGACGCATCCCTTCACACCTGTAAGTGTCCCCGCTACCTCACTGGGTCACTTCTCTGTCTCTACATCCTTCTGTGCCAACATTACAAGGCCAGAAGAAAGGGTTCTGAGACACTCCCTTAGCAAATTCGACCAGTCTCATAGCTTTAATACACTCTGTCTCAGTTAGGGTTCTCCAGGGAAATAGAACCAATATGAAATACTCTAAATAGGGCATATACAGGGGTAGACAAAAATAAGTTTACACTTATATGTGAAACAGAGTTCATTCTTGTATTACTTATTAATTATTGCATTATTTCCCATATGGACAACTGCAAACCTACTTTTGCCCACCCCATATGTATAAAGACATCAATTTTATATGCCAGCCAAAGAATTGGCTAACACAGTTGTATAGCCTAGCAGAATGGAAACTCAAACAGGAGTTGATGCTGCAGTTTTGAGGTAGAATTTCTTCCTTTCCTGGCGTGAATTTGGCGGGGGATCCAAACATTCAGACCGCAGCAGAGCTTCCCTTGCCAATGATGGTCTTCAGAGATGAGAGCAAGGCCGATTTCTGCACGTTATAATTTCTCCTTAGCCTCTTCTCCCAGGATCAGTGGGCTGAGCTTTGCTGGTTTCTGGGCTATTTTCGAACAAGCACTCCATCTCTAACAGCTCAGGATCCAGTTTACAGATGCTCCCTACTCTGCTCTCTCCCTTTCAACACCAGATGCTCCTAGTAAGCTAATTTCTCCTGGGTGTGCACCTCGGAGCAGGAATGGGAGGCCCCACTCACCCAGTAAGTCCTGATCTTGCTGACACTGACCCAAACATTTGGACCTTGGAGCCAGTACGAGAGAGAGGCCTGTCTGAATCAAGCCCCGCATGCCTTTAGAAGTCGGGGGTCTATCTGCTGCCCCATTTTCAGCCACCAGGGACCCCGTCTTTCCATCACAACGAGCACATTAACCAGAGACTAAAAGTTATGCGTATTAGAATTCATGTCCCTCTCGTCCGTGACTTAAAAACACTTCTAAAGGCAATCAGCCTTTTATTTTCTTTCTGCTGGAACTAAATGTTACACTGTCAAGGAAACAGATTCCTACTTATAAAAACATCCCCTGGGGAAAGAAGGAGTGAGTCTTATCTGGAAACCAATGGGGCTAAAGGGCTAATATTTTATAAGCTACAATAAAAAAAACAACAGGAAAAATCTCTCAGAATGAGGACAGCTGGGCAGAACAGAAACTCCTGAGCAGGAAGGAGGTCAGAGTCCTAACTCTGTAGTGGGTGTTGTTGCAATTGACCGACAGCAGGCGCCTGTCCTCTCCTCCAGACGGCTGCACAAGGACCTGCCTCCTGTCTTCACCAAACCGCTGCAGCACCATTGCCTTCTCCTTGTCTTCACCCGACTGGCTTCTGAGGACTTCATTAACTTTTAAATCCAGCCATTTAAATGCTTGCATAGCTTAGGTCCCCTTTATTTTAAAGAATTGTTACAATGTTGTGTGTTTCCTCATGCACTTAAATCATATCACTCGAGCATCTGGAAGGCTAATCTCAATGATTCAACTTGAACTCTTTAGCTATTAAGAAAGGCAACATGGCCAACAGGCCAAGCTAGCCCTGGGAACAGGAGCGAGCCTAAGAGCATCTGGTCAGCTTGGCTACTGCAGCTGCCTGGCTAGCCCGGAGGAGGCCCCAGCCAGTCATCCTTCTAGAACCAGATGGCCTCAAGAGTGTGTGCCTCTGAACTCAGCTGTGTGGGCCTGAGTGCTACTTAATCATCTTGGGACCTGCCTCACCTGAACATCCTTTCTCATATGTGACCACACTTCAGATTACTGAATAGGGGTTTTGGCCTGATTGCCTCTGGAGTAAAAATATTGGATTGGCCAAAAAGTCACTTTTGACATATCCAATCAGCCACAGCACCTTTTCCATACACGCCATACGTCTTTTTTCGCATTTCAGTTATTTTTACCTTTGTTGAAATAATAAAACATAATATGCCAAAAATGTTGCATATGTTCTTCTATCTTCAATATTAAAATTGCAGCACAAAAATTCACCAATTTGATAAGATTTTTTTAAAATCCATGCTGATATGACAGCTGTCACAATGCAATCTAACAAAATTGTTTCAGATTAAGTTAAAGACAACTAATGCTACTAGAGCCACTTTACAGGAAAAAACAAACTTTTTGGCCAACCCAATATGTTTTCTTAAGATGTTATTGATTTACTTCTTAGAGAGAGGGGAAGGGAGGGAGAAAGATCAATGGGTGAGAGATACATCAGTTGGTTGCCTCTAACACACCCCCAACTGGGGAACCTGGCCAGCAACCCAGGCATGCACCCTGACTGGGAATCGAACCTATGACCTTTCTGTTCACAGGCTGGCACTCAATCCACTGAGCCACATTGGTCTGGGCCCAATATTGTCTTTTTAATGAAATAAGATTATTTCACTTTTTCTTTTTTCTCTCGGTTATTCCTAAGTAATATAAAGTATAAAGACCAAAATTATATGTTACCATATCAGAAAGGGCAGAATATTGCTAAAAAACACACATAGCCAAGACAGGCCTCAGTTCCCAAGCTCATATTTTAGACTAAATCTTGCATAATTAGTGAGTTATTGACCGACTCAACACTTGAGTGTGCTGTGTAGTGGTGAACCCAGTCCCCGGCTCCATGCTGCCTGTATTCAAATCCCAGTTCCATCTCTTATTAGCTCTGTGACCTTGAGCAAGTGGCTTAACATCTCTATGCTTCAGTTTTACATCAGCAAAATGAGAATAACAGTTTTTGGAGCATGAGGTTTAGATAAATTAATAAACATAAAGAATATAGGTGATACTGAACATTTTATGCCACAGAAGGAGCTTCAATGAATATTAGCTCTTACTTTTTCTATAAATAAGTGTAAGTTTGATTCTGAGTATCTATTCAACCGGACTAGCCAGAAACTTACTTTTCATTATTGGGGGTTCCTCTTAGGAAGAAAGAGCCCTTGACCAGCCCCACTCCCAGGCTGTCAGCAGGCCCAGATCTGTCCACACAGGCCTCTGCCAGGCCCCACAGACTCCTACAGGTCCACAGCTCCTGGACCAGGCCTGGGCCTCAGAATTCTGGCCAGGTCTCCCAAGAATCCACATTCCAAGACCTTGCAAACACTTTGGCACATGTGGTACTCCCAGTACCTGGAAAAAAGTCCTGGAGTGTGCCAGGCACTCAACCGCAGGCAAAAGAGAAATGAGAACAGACAGTAGGAACAGGGCAGAGTCGCCACCTTCCACTTACGTATCTGTGAAAAGGCCCCATCCCAAATCCCCAGCCTGCCCCTGGGAAGCCAACTAGAGCAGAAGGGCTCCAAGTTCACTTTATAAGGTCAATTTGCCCCATACAAAATGCAGTCATGCTTTCTGAGTAGAAATAAAATTTAATCTTGGATATTGAAGCAGAAACTTTAATGACTTGGAAAGATGCTCATAATATTTTGCTAAATAGAAGAGTCAAGTTATAAAACAGAGCCAAAAATTGTGTCTCTATTAGTTTCCCAGGGCTGCCAGTACAACGTTCCACAAACTTTGGGACTTAAAACAATGGAAATTTATTCTCCCACAGTTCTGGAAGCAGCGTCCGATCAAGGTGTGGGTAGGAGGGCCATGCACTCTCTGAAGGCTCCAGGGGGAGGAGCCTCCCTTACCTCTTCCATCTCCTGGGAGTCACCAGCACGGGCCATGCCTCTGCTCTGCCAGCATCACCCCAGTTTTTGCCTCTAACTTCAGATGGCATTCTGTGTGTGTGTGTGTGTGTGTGTGTCTTCACATAGCCATCTTCATATAAGGACATCAGTCAGATTGGATTAGGGGGCCTCTCTACTCCAGAACGACCTCATCTCAACCTAACTCATTCGATCTGCAATGATCCTATTCCAAATAAAGTCACAATCTGGGATACTGGAGTTTATAACTTCAACATTTTTTGAGTATACAATTTACCCACACAGTCTCTCATGTTAAAGAGCCCAAAGTTTATTCAACAACAATAAATAAATGTGTCTCTTTATGAAAACACACACACGCGCGCGCGCGTGCGTGCACACACACACACACACATTTTTATCTGAATGAGCTCTTACCCTAGATGCCATTCTCACCTGCTACCACCTCCTCTCCATTGCCTTCCTTTCCCCACAGGTGAGCTATGTTGACATCTAGATGTGAGTATCCTTCCATATGCCTCTAATTACTCAGAGATTCCCTGCACACAGTTTTGCAGGCACATACTCATTATGTAATTGTGCGTCTTCAGGGGAGGGTTTTGTCACTGTTTTATTAAAATAAAATATCCTATGTGCCTTCTCTGAGCCTTGCTTTTCCCACACAATAACATCTGGTAGAAGCCCCTACAAGCCATCCAACAGGGCTCTAAATCCCTGTTTTTGATGACTGTGTAATATATTCTGCAGTGTGGGGACAGGGACTCTCATCTGTTGTCCTTATTTATTGGAGCCTCACACAGTGCCTGAGATAGGGCAACTGTTCAATAAACATGCATGTCTTTGAATTGTAGATAAAGCACCTTTGAAAAATCTCAGCTCTAACTCTAGTAGAATTGGTACCATACACGAGTATGAAATCTTATTCCTGCCTGAGAGGGGCTCTGACATTTAAGAGTTCCCAAGACAAATGTTCAACATTTCGCTAAACCATCCCATTTAGTCCTGCTAACAGCCCAAGGGGCTGAGTGCACCTACAGGTACAGAAGGGGGCTCTGAGGGGTGAACACTAGCTGTCAGACAGATTAAGGATTCAAAACCTGATCTACTGATTTTCCAAGACTACCACCCTCCTCCACAGCAGGTTTCATAAGAGAAATATCATCTCATTTGCTAGAATTGGCTCTAAAAGTCAGGATTTGGTTGGTCCTACACCCAACCTCCCAAGTTTCGTGACCACTGAAAATACAAAAAGCGATGAAGCACACCCAAAGATTAAAAAGTGTTAGTAAGCCAGGACCCCAGCCACGCTGCAGCAACTGTCCTAATTCTCTTCTGCTTGTTTATAATCAGTGGCTTGACTTTAGAGTATCCCACAGATGGGTCACACGTAAATGGTCTAGTTCCTAAGGGCAGACTAAAAATATCAGCTCATACACAACAAGACAATAAATCCTTAGGAATTAGGAAGAGAGGTAGAAACCTGGACTTTCGGGCCCTGAATTAAGGGCGGACAGCAGTAGCCTATGACATTGTACCAGGGAGAAAGTTGCTCTGCACTCTCACCGTGACCAGGAGTGCATTTCCTAAGATGTTCGAGAGCCTTTGACAAAGACTCTAGATGAAAATTCCATTGCAGTATATTTTTCCTTTACTTGCTGATAAATTTATGTGTGACTTTGACAAATGCTGTAACCTTGCTGTACGAAGTGACCAAGGACCATGGTGGCACTTTCTTGCTGCAGCAAACCTGAACTTCCTCCACATCCACCACACCATTTCTCTACTCTGTTGCTTTGCTCTCACCCTCCTGCAGGAATCTTTCCCTACATTATTCCTGCTCATTGTTGGCAATTCCACCTCAGGTGTAGACTCACGGCATTGCCTTTAATGATCTGTTTTGGTGCATGTTTCTCCACTTGACCTCAGTGAACTCCATAAAAGCAGAGACTCTGCCTCGTTCGTTTTGAATTCCATTCATCTAGGCCATTAGCTGGCTCTCGCAGTCAACGAACAACGGAGAGAGAAAATTAGGAAGCAGGTCAGCATTAGAAAGAATGTTTCAGTTACTCATCAATTATAACACTCAGAAATGTATAGTCTTAAAAGGCATACACATTTAAGAAAAAATGCTTTTTAGTACTCAAAAGCTTAAAAGAGAACGTATGGAAAAGAAAGGCAACATAGGATTCATTGCATTTTATATGATGTTTATAAATTTGTCTCCATTTCCCCCCCTTTGTCCTTATCTTGAAAGTCAAGACACATGAAAGTATCCTAATAGGCGTGCTATTTTTTCCAGCCTGATGGAAGTGCAAGACACTCAGTTCCTACGAGTGGTCCCAGAGAATAAACCCCTTCTTTTCGGAAGGCTGCAATGACCTGTCACACATGGCTGCAAGTATTTCCTGACCCCGCTAACTATTTCTTACGAGCTCAGGAACCAAATGGCAGGGACACTTCAGAAACATCAAAATCTGGTAATTTATTCCTTGACTCTCTTCCCAGACAATTTAGGAAATAACATCTCCTGTGCGCTCAGCAACCCTGGGGCTACTCCTCTCCGGCAACTTGGCAAGAAGCGCTGTCAAAACTCCTTACAATTGACCTGAAGGAGAGGCCCCTGAGAGTGTCTGCACTTGAGCAAATGATGCAGGTGTCCAAGCAAGGGCAAGCTTCTCCCGCCATGTACCAAGCAGGTTGCTAAAGACAGAGCTCCTGCCCAGGATGTCTCAGAACGGAGTGGCACTCCGAATTAGACTTCGCGACTGACAGCAATTCAACCACGACTGCCTGGGTGGCAGATGCTTTATGTAGCCTGTCGAGCTGAATGTGGCACAACCCAAGTGATTCTGCCGTGCTGGGCGCCCGGCGAGCCTGCTGAGGGCCGTCAACCACCGCCCGGGGGCAAGGATGGAAGAGAATCACGGCGGGGGGGTCCGCATGCAGAGAAAGCTAAAAGGTCATCTCTCACTCAGCCCTTCATATTGCAGATGAACTAGGATAGACCAGAGAGCTTCATGGTTTCTTGCAAAAGACTCACATGGATACAGATTTGCATGTTCAACTCAAATTTGGGGGTTAAGCTGCAGCTTGCATAACTTAAATTGGCTACCTGCAACGTCTAAACATATCAGTTGATTTTCTGAATTTCATTTGACCATTCACCCTACAGGCAACTTAAGGATGGCTGGCTGTATCAACTTGGGCAAGTCAGGGTGGGGCGATATAAGCAGTCTGTAGGCAATTGCTTCCGCTCTGCGTCCCTAACATGGCTCAAAGCCACCAAGTAATCCCTGCTGCCATCCAGTTATTTGGCAGTCACTCACCAAGTCTGGCTGACTCTTATTTTTGACCTGAAAATTTCCAAGAGTTAATTCTTGAAATTTAAAGAGTTTCCAACAGGCGAGTGAGAGAAACACTTTTATTAAGATCTTTGTCTCTTTTTTTAAAAATAGGAATAAGGAGGCAATAGGAAGCCAAATGGAAATATAATTACAGTTCTATTTGCCTTGCCTTTCGTCTCTGAGAGAAATGTGGTGTCTTGGGTAGCATGTGGGCTGAGTTCAGCTGAACAACATTTAGCTCACGAGAAGCGATTAGACAGGGTATTTTGGAAAACAACGCAGAGTGGAGGTTGTAAGTAAAAATAAAAATGTTTTATGTTCTAAGCCTGGAATACATTTTATATGTAAATTTTATTCATAATGTAGACACAAAATTAAGAGGAAAAGAAAAATATAAGTATGGTCTCAAATTAATTATTGCCTGCCCACCACATAACAGGGGCTATGGGTAGACAAGGTGAGCATTTATACACTGACATGTGCACACTGAGTACCTTCTTATCTGTATCATTTCCTAATAGCCACACCTGTCCCCTCCTATTCTAAAGTACATAGAACAAAAATGAGCTGGAGGACGTGGCTCCTTTGCCCCTCTCTCCCCACACCCCCTTAGTCACTTATCCATTGATTTAAAAGAATTGCCATTCAGGTAAGGAAAGGGAGCACCAACCCAGAGCTGGGAGAGCTTCCTCCTGGGCATTTGATACAAAGTAGTGACTTCAAAAGGGAGGAAACCAGGGGCAGCCTCAGATCTCCCCCCCTGGGAACAATCTAACTTCTGCTTAGAAAAATGGCAAAATGTATTCCTTATTTGGAGGATATACATATGCATACTCCTCTTCTTCATTAATTAAAATGAATAAATTCCTTGACAGATTTATAGATGAAAATGCTTGAGAAATAGTCACAAGTGATTCAGTGTGTGAGCTGGCTGGGACGCTCCCTCCTCCCCCAAACAAACATGGCCCCTCTCAGTGGAACCAGTGACTGTTTTTACGAATTGTTTCTAAGGCTACACTGATTGTAAGGCATACTCTTCTCAGATGACTAAGAAAAATAATTCTTAATTAGGATGCCTTGATGACAGTCTGTGTAAAAGACACATGTATTTGTCACCCCGCCACCCTTACTCTGAGCACCTTTATTCTGTCCTCAGGGATCTGTCCATTTCTCCTGCCTTGGTCACATTGGTCACCCCTGCACCAGGCAATCCTGCATGCATATCAGCAGTAATTCATTTTCACCTACATCTTTTCTTAGGTTCCTCTATCAGTCAGCTTTTGGTAAGTTATGCTGCAGTAACAAACATCACCCAAATCCCAGAGTTCCATGTGCTTTGTAGGGTGACTGTGGCTCTGCTCCATGGGCCCTCATTCTGGGGTCTGGGCTGAGGACACATCCCCTGTCAGAGATGTACCATCCTCACAGCAGAGGAAAGGGAACAGCAAAAGGGCATGAGGGATCCCAGGCTTCTGCTCAGAAGTATATACATCTCTGTGCTCACATGGCACTGACCGAAGGAATTCACACGGTCCAGTGTGACCTGATTGGGCCGAGGAGCATGCTCCTCCTACAGGCAGATGCAAGAAGGAGGGGCCTTGTATGGAGGGGTCCAGTATAGTGAGCAGTGAATGCTTTGAACAAATACTATAATCTGTCATTAAACCTCTGGTGGTCGCTTTGCAAGAAATTAGAGAATATGCTTATTCTACCAAAAACAATGTTTGCCCTACCAATAATGCATTTATACAGCTCTGTCTTTGATGGCTCTTTGTTTATTTAATAACTTTTCCTTTAAATGCCAAATCTTTGGATTTGGAGGCAATTTGGCAAGAGGCACTGTCAGAACTCCTTACAATTGACCTGAAGGAGAGGCCCCTGAGAGTGTCTGCACTTGAGCAAATGATGTAAATTTTGGAGTTACTTTAAACACTGGGTTAACTCAAGCATGCAGTTACCAACACGCCTGTGACTCCCAGATGTAGCATCTGTGTGGCAGCCAGGACGAAGCCCACCTGCACACAGGCAACGCCAGCCATGCTGGCTGCTTCCCAATCAGCAGCAAACATCAGACATCACCTCTTGGAAGACACATTTCAGTCACACACTTGCCACCAATTTGCAGAATATTTGGAATACTATTTAACTATTTTGGTATTATTATCATTATTCCTGCCTTCATCTAAGTATTTTTTGTATTATAGCCTTGTGTTTTTGTAGATGAAGATATAGAATTGATAATATTTGCCTTTGGATATAAATTATAATTTAAGAGTTTCATACATGTATGTGTATATCTATAGATAAACATGTATATTCACAAATAGTCAGTTTTAAGAGATGCTGGACCCCTGCCATTTTAAAAGCCCATTCAGTATCAGGGTCACAGACACAGATTGAACCCTTCTGTGCAACCTAGAAGCTTACAAATATAAGGACCCAAGTTGGGTGACTTTACTTCTGGAGCAAGTAGACTTTAGTTATGTATTTAAAATGTCTAACCATCTTGAGTTGGGTTGCAAACGTTGGCAACAATCAACCAGACTTTTTGAAGTGGAAAAATGATTTGCACTGCAGCTACTGACAACAGGCGTTTTATTCCAAAAGGATAAAAAATTCAAAAGTGAGCGTGAATGTTGGCGCACCCATATTTCTTCGCTCAGGTGTCAGTACTGCGTCTCTGGGAAGTTCCTAAATGACTCTTCCTGCTTGACAGCTGGGGAGGAAACGTGGCAGCGATCATCAATCTCACAGCGAGAGTGGTTACGTGTACGGAAAAAAAAGATCTGTGTGAGTCTTGACTTCCACTTCGGATGACAAAAAGTAGAATTCACTGGGCAGAAGAACAGGCCTCTAGTATGACCTTTATTCCTCCACCCAGTTTCATGTTTCATGTGTAAACTGATGCTATCCTGATCAAAATGTTCATTTTACCTCAGATCTAAGTGTGTGCTCTTGCAAGCGAAGAGGATCCCACAGTGAAAGGTAAGAACCCCGGATTTCTTAGCCATGCTGATAGGGAAGGCAGAGCACGGAAGGCAGAACTTTTGCGGGAAGACTTTCCTCTAGCCCGTCCACAAGCAGAACATCAAGGCCGCTGAGAACTCTGCAAAGGACACACCCAGCAGACTAAAGTCCTGAAAAAGACAGGACTCATCCGAATAATGGAGGCACTTTTGTCCTTTGTAGATTTTTTTTGGGGGGGAGTAATAGGAGACAAAGGAAGATGGTAAGTAAAGATAAAAGGGAGTGAGACACTCATGTTAGGGAATTTTTGTTTTCAAAACAACTCAATACTATCTGCGCTGTTATGGAATAGCCAGTAAAAAGGTAGTTCTTTTAACTCAAGTAACAAAGAGAAAACTAAGCTTTGATCACTTCAAAGGAAACCAAATACCCCAAATGGGGAAACCTGGAGGACAGATGGAGGAGGGTATTCGTTTCTGAGGGTATAATAATAAAGCAGTCCTTGGAAGATGCAACGAAAGAACCCAAATACCCAATGTGCACCTGCAGTGCAGGCATTCTGCTGCAGTTTTCAGTCAAGGACATCACCAAGCCTGCAGTCTTGGGATGATGAAACCTTTGCCCTGGGATGCAGAATGTGGTCAGGCAGAACAGAAACCAGATGCAACCCTGAGGATACAGGGGTCTTATCAATTCAAGTCTCGGAATTAATGGCCGTGAATTATTAGATTGCTAATTTTGAACAGTGGGTAGGCAGACAGCATAAAACATTAGAAGGAATGAAAAGTGAGGCCTTGAGAAGTTCTCTCACCCTGTGAACAGATCATTCTGGACATGATGCCCAGATCCTCTGTCTGGGTCCAGATGTGGGGCCATAACCTGGATCTCAAACCACATATAAGACCTGATCCTTGGCTGTAAGTTGGCTTCCCCAGATGATTAAACAACTTTGTGATCAGAAAAGGGCAGAAAAAATTCAGAGCTAATAAAGCAAACCTAACCCACAATATTAATATTTGTGTTGAATTTAGGAATGAACCATGTAATCATTCATTGTCTTAAAAAAATCTGTGTCATTTAAAATCACTTGATACACCTACAGGATTTCAGCACATTTGAGCATGTGACATATTGGGGTTTGATCAGAAGCCTTTAGTTGGTAGAAGACTTGTGGTTTTTGTTTGAAAGGAGTAAGAGAAATTGTGTTTGATGTTGTAAGAAAACTTGATTTGTTATATGACATAACAAATATAACAAATCATATCTTATATGTGTAAGAGCTGAGTTAAGTGCTTAAAAGGAATTTGCATGTAAGTCTATCCCGTCAGGAATATGAAGTGTTCGGATATATTAAATTTTGAGAATAGAGTTTTCAAATGCTTAAGGGAATTTAACTAGTTCAGTTTCTAAGTTTCTTGGCTGTTTAGTTGAATCCCGTTTGTTTAACTTATGATTCAACTAAATAAGTACTCATGAATAAGCACAAGTAGCTATTCTTATTTTTATGTCAAAATTACTAAATTCGTTAGTTTATATTCATCATTAAGCAGCTTGAGCGAAAAAATTTTTCAACTTTAGAAACTGAGTGTTGATTTAAACAAAACTTATTCCAAGTAATCTCTTCTGAGACAAAAATCTTTACTAAAATCATTTTTAAAAAGTCCAAATGATTATATACCTCAAATAGTCTCAAAGGATGTCATATCATGCTTTGAAATGTAAGTAAGGTTTTTTGATTTTCTTTAATAACTACGTGAAGGGAGAAAGAATGATCCAGACGTTGCAGCTAATTTTAAACCCCTACTGCATTGAAGAGGATCTTTCTTTGTATAGTATCTAGGCTGCAACCACTCTATTTCTACTCAATAATATAACAATGAAATGCTTGGCATTTTAGATTTTTAAAGCATGTCCATTAACTAGAGGCAATTTATAACCTGGCACTTCTTCATGTCCACTTGAAACCTGAAGGTACATGCACTTCACCTCCATCATTGTCAAGTGTCCTCAGCTTTGACAGCTAGGACAACTCCATTTATAGGAGATTTTCTCCCTTTGGGGGCTGAAGAAAAACATAATGGCCTCAAAAGCTAAAAGCTCTGTAGCATGAAAAGGGCTTAGCACCGTGTCTCCCACAGGTAAGTGTTCCACATGCATGTCTCCCCCTATTCTGAGCTCCTCAACATCAAGCCTTCATTGCCTTATTTCTCCAAGAGAAACAAGTAGCCAAGGCTGGGACATAGGGTCCCCTGGAGGATTTCAGACGGCACCTTCAGGACTCAGAAGGTGCAACTGCTCTAAGCCTCCATGAGAATCCTTTCTTCCCTGGTTACATTCAGCCATTGGAGGACCCACCCCAGGCAAGGTAGAAACACTTTCTTTTGGTTCAGCCTCTTCCTCCAAGTTCCTCCCTTCCGGTTTTCATGTGCTCTCAGGAGTGCCACATTTGGGACTCCTGTTCTGCCTGCAGAGTTCCCAAGCTCGGGATCAGGGTCCTTATTTGATTCCTGTACGCAGAAGACCAAGGGTGAGCACCAGGGGGAAACCTTGAACTCATGTACCAGAGTTGGGGTAACCATAATACTATCATATTGTGGGGACAGGATCCACAGCTGGCGTCCCATTCTCAAAGAGTCCCCTGGTCAGAAAGGTTACAATCAACCACTCTAGATACTAGGTTTGCCAAAAAGTCTGTTTATTTTTTTCTTCCATAAGATGGCTCTAGTAGCATTTAGTTATCTTCAACTTTATTTGAAATAATTTTGCTAGATTGATAGTGACAGCTGTCATATCAGGGTACATTTAAAAAAACTTATCAAAGTTGGTAAATTTTTTGTGTAGCCATTTTAATATTGAAGATGGAAGAAAATACATGACACTTTTGGCATACTGTGCTTTATTATTTCAAGAAAGGCAAAAACACAACTGAAATGCAAAATAAGATTTGCACAGTATAAGGAGAAGATGCTGTAGCTGATAGAAAGTGTCAAAAGTGGTTTTGTGCTGGAGATTTCTTGCTGGACAATGCTCCATGGTTGGGTAGATCCACTGAAGTTGATAGCGATTAAATTGAGATATTAATTGAAAACAATCAACATTCTACTACGTGAGAGATTGCTGACATACTCAAAATACCCAAGTCAATAATGTCATTGGTGAAAATGAAAAATGTGTCTTTGATTTTACAGAGAAAAACATACAAACATTTTGGCCAACCCAGTATTTCCTGCTCCTGCCCCAACGTCCAAACGCCCTGAGTGCTGTCCATTTCCTGGGATCCTTGTGAGCTGACTGCAGGCAGGAGGATAAATACACCCCAATAGAGATGTGAGGGGCTGCCAGGGACTCAGGGTTACTCTTTAAGAGCCAGTGTCATCTTTACACAGCAAAGGAGTCAACCATGGGGTGTGCTGGACACACTGATAAAGACATCACAGGTGTTTCATGATTGGACGTTAAGTATTTCAATAGTAGGATGACATAGCTTTGACAAGGCTGCACAGTAGATACCCCAGTGCTCACTGGACTAATGATGTGTCTCCCATAGCCCTGGACAAACTCTTCTCAGTGACTCACCACTCACACCCACCCCACTGCCTGCTCATGTGGCAGCCCCAGCCAGGGTCACAGGTATGTGTGACCATCCATGCCCTCCAGGAGAAGAACCTTCAGCTTTGAGGTAGGGAGGAGACTCTTCAATATGACAGGGCTAGCCCTGGTCACAGGGAGGACTAGATGCACCCTACTGCCTCTTCTCCGTCAGGTGACCAACTGTCGTGGTTATGGCACTGAAAGTCTTGTGTCCTGGGAAACTTCCCAGTCCCTGAAAACTGGTATAGCTGTTTGCCCTGCAAATGAGAAGCCCCAAATTTCTCCCTTCTGTGGAAATATTTAGGGCTCCCCCCTAAGCTAAAACAAGGGAGTGGCCCCAGTACCCTTTAAAAACTGTCTTTTGAAAACATATACGGAACTTTGTGTGTGGAAAACTGTTCTTTTCTGTGAAAGATCAGAGCGTTCCTTTGCCAGAGAGACACAGCACCAGCTCCTTGCCAAGCAACAGACTGGGCCATCTGGTGGGCGGCCGTTTTGGACTCAAGCAGCACTTGACTTCAAATCAGAGTTAAATGAGAAGTTATTTCCCCCTCAGGCTGTCATGTTTTCATCCACTTGTTTTCCATAACAATCTCCTCCCAGCCTAAACATGCATCTTTTCCCAAGACTCTCCTCTCTTAGCTGGCAGACGCTGTATTTTAAATGAAGCTAATGCTGCTGCAGTCATGGGGTAACATGGTTCCATTTATCCACTGCCTAGTCTCTGAGACTTCAGCACCCTCCTGGGGTCCTCCTGGGGCAGAGGGAGGCTTGGCTGGCCATGCAGGAAGGGGGTTCACAGCTGTCCCCTAAGCTCTGATTCCAAGGGCCCCATAATGCCTCCTCCCCTGGGGACATTTAGAAATGTCTGGGCACTGGGAGGTTTACTACTGGCACTCAGTGGGTACTGGGCTGGAATGCTGCTACCTTTCCCTGCAAGGCACAGAACAGCTGCCACCACAAGTAACCCAATGTCAGGAGCACTGGGAGTAATGAGGGGACTTTCAGAGGCTGCTCCCATAGCACAGAGGGAACTTTGAAAACAGCAGAGCCAAAGCTTGCACATTTACCACCTTCTCTAATGAAAACTCTCACCATTTCTGAGAATTTAAAAAAAAAAAAACAACTTCATCTTCCTTTTCAGAAGGAAACAGGAGAGAGTAAAAATTAATAGCAAAAAAATTTAGTCTAGAGAAAAAGCAATCTCCTAACTTTCCCAAGTATTAGGAAGAATTAGAGCCTAATAAAGGCTGTTGGCAATGATGCTAATAATGTTAATGATGCCACTGATAATTCTGCAACTCATCTCTCTATTATAATTGTGTAATAGATTTGAGACTAAAAGTGGAAAAAAGGATATTGTATAGGGTGCTGTTTTGGGCATCATAATAAACTCTCTTTGGAGCATTTTGCAAATTCACTTTAAAAGAATCTATTGATACATCAACACAAAGACTTGTGCACAAATGTTCACAGAAGCATTATTAATAACAGGCAAAAAAAGTGGAAACAATACCCACTTGACAGTCAATAGGCATTTGGAAGCAAAAGGCAGTATATCCATCCAATGAAGCGCTATTTGGTTATAAAAAGGAATGAAGTATAGATACATGCTACAACACAGATGAACCTGAAACACGTTACGCTAAGTGAATGAAATCAGACCATATGCTACATGATTCAATGAATGTCTGTTTTAAAAATGGGGTGAACCTATAGAAACGAGGCTAGTAGTTGCTCAGAGCTGAGAGAGGGAGGTGGAGACAGTCTCTGCAAATGGGCGTGTGGGGTCTTTTCAGAGTGCTGACATGTTCTAGCATTGGACTGTGGTGCTAACTGCCCAATTAGGTAAATTTATTAAAATTCACTGAGTTGGGCCCTTAAGGCAAGTGAATTTCACAGTATATAAATTATATCTCCAAAAAGCTATCACCAAAAAACCCCATAAACAACTATTGCACTTGGAAGGATTTTTTCTCAGATTTAGTAGAGAATGTTATAGAAAGAACACTTATTTGGGGGAGCAACTACAGCTCTGGCCAGATTCCACCTATTAGTAACCACGTTACTGAAGGCAAAGCACTGACTTTTCCTGGATTCAGTTTCCCGAGCTCTGAAGTGCCTGGCAGCTCCTGAGATACCGCCCATTTCTCCTGCTTTGAAATTCAGTTAAATGACCACTCACATTTCACTAGGAAGAGCAATAGGCTCCAGCTTAACTCATGGACCTGCGTGTACAGAGAAAGAGTAACTGTGGCACCTAAGAAAAGTCCAGAACTACACGGATGGTGGAGGCCATCAACCACCCAAACTCCCCTGTGAGTGGTCAGGGACTCTCCTTTCAGTGAATGTCCCACAGTCACAGACAAAGAGCGTGTGCCCACAGGCCAGGGAAAGGCCAGGGCAGGGCTGGGGCAGGTCTAGCCTGCAAGCTTCCACTTGTCAGGCAGGCATGCACATGCCCAAGGGAGTTCCTCTTCCTCTCCCAAGTTGGGCCACAGTGTCACCTCACCCACCTTGGACAATAGCCTGAGACGTGTGGCATAAACTGAGCCCCCACTGCCAGAGGTAGGACAGCTGCCTCACCTGCACCAGGCTCATTCTGCTTGGGGGACAGTAATAAAAGGAAGCAAGCAGGAGCACCCTTAAGGAACTCCCACCTCTTCAAGGGATGCAGCCCCATCAAATTGTGCAGTGCCCACATACCCAGAAGGGGAAATGGTAATCGTCCACACCGTGTATTGGGGAAGTCCCCCGGCAGCATGGTTCTTGCAGCCTCGCCAGGTGGGCTGGGACACTAAATCCTCCACAAGCAGGTCATGGGCTGCACAAGGAAACCCAGCCTAGGGGATGGTGGTGGTGGTAAGAGCAGAAATGCCTATTGGCTCTGCTTGCTAAGCTCAGTGCCCTCACTCCACCCTCCCCAGGGGCAACTTGCACATCACTATACCACTGTGCCCACAGGCACAGGCCTTTGCTGCTCAGTGTCCTCCGGAGCCCCAGGAAGGGCCGCTGTTCCCCCTGTCCAGCCACACAGAGAGCAGGGTCCAGATGCTTCCTGACTGACCCACTTCCACCCCAACCTCCTTCCCTCCCACCGCTCCACACCTTCATGGCCCCAAAAGACCTTCCCTCTCCCTCCGTCAAATGCACAAGCCGAATGTAAATTTTTTCAAACAAACCAGTGCCCCTGAGGTCCAGCTGAGATTCCCGCAGACTGCAGAGGTAACACAGCACAGGCCTGCCTGCGATGTGAGGGCAGGTCCTGCCGGCGTGAGCACTGTGCCTGGCCATCAACTCACCCTGGGTTGTGTCGTCCCCAGGGGGTCTCACAGCACAGCTGTTTATTTGACAGATAAGAAACCAACACCCCAAAAAGTTAAACAACTAGCCAAAGTCACAGAACCCCAGGCGTGGGTGGGGCTCTGACTCCGTACACTCTCTAGACTTCACTTTCCTCACCACTTTGTCTTCAAAATGCACTGTTTCCTGCTTAGGTGAGGCCAACCCGTGATGACCTTCACACAGAAAACACACGCACGCACACACACAGCTTGGCCTCTCCTGCTGAATCTTATCTGTGCTTTTCTTTGGGCATGCCTGTGGTCCCCATATGGATGGCACTACTCTCTTTTTTCAGAACGCCTCTTTAAAACAATTTCAAATGGTGCCAAAGATGAAATCCTGGGAAAAGAAATTCTGGAAAGCCCAATTTTATTTTCCCGGCCCCTAGGTATCGCCAGCCAAGAGAGTTCCCTATTTCTGAATTCAGAAACATACAGAAAAATACCATCTCACTGCTTCGGCAGAAAAGCATCAGTCTCACCTCGTAGTTCTTTTGGGTCATTAAAAATGAAAACCAAGGGGCCACTCTAACTCAAAATATTTTCCAAAATACAGCCAGGCCCATGCATAAATTCCCACCAACATCACACACCACGTAAACTGTTTAACCACACAGTGATGGCAATCACAGCTCCCCTTTTACCTAACAGGATAATCTTCTAAGGAGAGGTCCCTGGGCAAGCAGAGGAGACTCAGCCAGCCTGCATCGAATGGAGAGGCTGAAGAAGCCAAGGCGAGGGGCACTGTCAGAGAGAAGGTCCACCCTTTATACCAGCTGGGAGCTGACATTTATTACAAAGCGTGTTGTGTCAATGAGCACAGTCGACTGAGAAGAGATGTATTATACATCGGCCCGGAAATAACTTATTATTTCTCTCACTAAAACGATCCAGCTGTGTCTTAATCCACCATGTTATTCCATGAATCCTTTGAAATGGTTTGCGACTCTTTCACTGCATTACTGAATTAAGGGGCATAATTCTCCCAATTAAGCATTTAAGTCAAAAAAGAAGGAGAGAGAGAAATAAGATCTCACAGCATCTTTTGCGAAACTTGAAAGAAGCTGAAGACTTGTTCTTGCCAAACTGAGTGCGAACCCCTGAGGGCTGACACAGCTTCAAAAGCGCCAACAGATGTTTGTTCTCAAGCACAGTTTCCTCTTAGTGGCATTTCGAGCATATTATAAACTTCCTGACACAGTCTTTCAGTGAAAATGGTTTTTTAAAAGATTATTTTGTTATAAAAAAACCCAGCAAGGATTTTTGAATAAATGTTAGCCTTTATGAAACCACAGATGAGACTGAGGAACGTAAGGCAAAGGTAAAAAAAAAAAAGCAAAGGCGAGTACATTCCCACACAGACTTGGCTGCGACCCTTAGAACAGGCCTATTCTCGTTCCTCTTCTGGGCGGCTGCCTCCTGGGAATTCCGAGTACTGACCAAAGATTCTGAACCAGAGCTGATTTCATCCATGAAGGAGCATTCAGTGGCTGAAGACATTTTTGGTTTTCACAACTGGGGGTGCTACCTGCATCTGACCTCTCATAAGTAGAGGTCAGGGTTGCTGTTCAACAACCTGCATTGCAGAGGACAAGCCCAGCAACGGAATTATCCAGCCCCGAGCATCAGTAGTATTGAGGATGAGAGGCCTTAGTGTAGATAGCGGGTCATTTTATTCACCACTGTGAATGAGACACGTTTCCTGCCTGTGCCAAGGTTACAGTCTACGTAGGGCAGACACACAAACACGCATTTCCGGTGTGATGAAGGAGTGCTTTCCACTACAGGGAGAGCTGTACTGAGGACTCTCTCTCGGTCATAACGAAGGGTGGAGATGTATTTGATACAGCTGAGAGCTAAGGCAGAGCTTTTTAGAGGATGTAGACTTGCAAGGGAAGCCAAGTAAGAACTGGACAAACTAGGGGAAGGTAAAAGGCAAGCAGATGCCTGGGCACCTCCTAACAGCTCCGCCTTACCAGGTGGAGAGCAAGGGAAGGCAGGACCAGCTCCTGCAAGTCCTTCGGGGTGGGGGGGGAGCATACAAAACTGGGGCTGTCTGGTGGGTCATGGTCATGAGGGTCATAAGGATCATCATGATGGTGCCTGGGTGATTGATGCATATAAGAGGAAAGCTTGACGAGAGGAGACCAAGCCTGAGGTTACTCCAGGGGAGAGCGAAACTGGGCCCAGGTGGTGGGTGTGGAGAAAATGGATCAGAAGCAAGAAATAGTGAGAAGATAAAATCTTGATAAATTTGTACATAGAAGGAAAAGGAAAGTTCTAAAGTAACTTTCCATATTCTGACTTGGATGACTGGTGCTCCCTCTGGTTGACCCCTCAAACTTTCCAGCCTCGTGTTCCCTTGACCTTCTTACCTCCAGTGGCCTTTCTCCCTTCCACCATGGCCACCTGCACAACAGCCATCCCTTGTCATGGGTAGAAATTTCAATCAGAATTCTTTCTTACCATCATCTGTTCTTTGAATTCCCTTCTGTTCTGCCTCTAGAATATTTGTCCAGCCCTCTTGATGCACCAAAACATCCAGCCCTTCGCATGCCACCTCCTCATACCGCCTCCTCCTCACGGCCCATTGACTTCTCTCTGCACTTTTCGCTTTTCTGCAGGTCCAGTTTAGAGCCCTTGTTCCACTAGTAAACACCACTGCTTGGGTCACACACTCAGTCCTGTCCACCTCTCTCCTTCAGTTCTCCATGCCTATCAAGACCTTCATCTTTACACAGCATCTTTCTGTATTCCTTTGTAGAGCTGCACGTAAATGGGCAGTTGCCTCAAAATAAAATTTAAAAGATCATCTTAACCCCAGATGATACCAACTATGTAGCGTGCCTACAAGTGAAGAAGTTAAGTTACCAGACGCACAATCAAGCTGATTCATGACCACAGTCCTTACGTGGAACTTCTCCCATTTATCCTTTCCCTCTCCTCCACTCATCCTTTTATTGTTATTATTGATTTGCATGCATGTAAAACACATGTAGACCACAGGGTGATTTTGCCTTGGTCTCTGGGACAGGACAAGCCCACTTTCTGTGTATGTGTGAGAGGAAGCTACACCCCACTCATCTTCAAAGGATCCCAATCTGCCCTCTGCTTGTACCATTGAAGGACACTTCTCTCAACAAGGTCACTGAAGTCTGCATGTGGCAAATCCAAAGGAAGTGAATGAGATGTTACTTGACCTCTCATTAGTGTCTGACACATTCCCTTCTCTGAAAACATCCTGCTGTCCTGGTGAAAGTTTCCACCTGTGTAAATATGGGAACTTAACCATTCTGCTTTGGTGGGTTTTTTCCCCCCTGATTGTTTTGCACTGCATGAAAGGGATGAAGTATGAATGCTTCCCCTCACTTCCTGGGGGAGATTGCATGTCTAGGCTCCCCTGTTCTACATGGAAAGAAAAACCATACCTTCATTTCCTCTGGTTCTGAGTTTAATGGGCGACAACAATTAAGAAGAAAGCAGGTTCTGAGGTGTTGGGGTATAAAGGTGTGGGATGAGGAAGCACAAGTAACTGGTGGAAAAGTATGAAAGCAAAGGAGACATTGCTATCAATGGAACCCACAGAAAGGTGGGACTGGAATCTGGGAAACTGCTGAGGAGAGAGAGACCCGAAATCCTGGAAGCAATCTGAGAGGAGAGTGAACCTACCAGACCACAGCAAGGAGCAGTGCTTGAGTGCCCAGAGGTCAGTGAGAACAGAGCTGATGACCATCCAGCCTTCTCTCTACAGAACACTTTCCACTCTCTACACATATCCATCCAAAGGCTTCCCTTTGTCTACACCCACCCCAGAGAGAATTTCTGTCTATACTAGCACCTTATCCATTAACTCACCAGTGAGAAGGTCCCCAAGACTACATCTGGTCCCCATCACATGACTCTATGTAGATATTCCCTCATGTATTTAAAAAGCCTACCCATAAATCCAAAGAGGGGATTCTAGTCACAAAATGGGTGTCTTCTGTTGCCCTAAATGTAATGGGAAAGAGTGACAAAATATGTAAGCTTGAGTGCCACAGAGTGTGTGTTGTTAGTAATCCTCCTCTCCTACCCTCTTCTCCTGCTCTTCCTTTAACTTCACTGGGTGCTTTTTCTCCATCTCCTCCGCTGGTTAATTCCCTTCATCTGACCCCTAAATGGTGAGTCCCTTAAAACTCATTCCTTTTTACTTCTTTTTGTATGTAGATAATCAAATCCACTACCATGTCTTTCCATATCATCCACACTGTGATAACTTCCAACATGATACACTCAAACTTCTCCTCTAACTACAGATTTAGACATCCAACTGTTTACTCAATGTCCACACTTGCATATCTCACAGACGTCTTGAACTTAGCGTGTCCAAGGTTAAGAGCCCTTATGACGTGTTCCTGCCTATGTCTCCAACCAGACACCAAACTGTTCTCCCTCTCAACCTTCTAACACAGCAGCTCTTTGGGCCTCTTTCAGTTCACAAACATGACATAACCATTTCTGATCACAGGGTCTTTATTCATGACACTGCTTTCCCCCAGAACTTCCTCACCCCTTATTCCTTGCTCCTTGTGTCATTATTTGAACTGTTGCCTCTTCAGGAGTACTTTCTCTGCCATTCTGCATCAAAAGTATATCCCCCTGTTATTTTCTATAAATATAGTATTCACAGTATTAATCACCATGTGTATTTTTAGTATTTTTCTCCACTCCCCACCCTACTAACCCATGAATTTCATGAGAGCGGTGACTATTCTACATTCCCAGTACCTGGAATATTGCCTGATTCATAGAAAATGTCCAAAAAATATTCAATGAATGAATAACTGGTGGGGTTTGCAGCTAAGATGGATATACAGGAGAAGAATTTGGAGAGGTGCAGGGAAGCGAGATTGTTAATTTCATTTTATTTTATTTTTAAAATATTTTATGTATTTATTTTTAGAGAAAGGGGAAGGGAGGGAGAGAGAGAGAGAAATATCAATGTGTGGTTGCATCTCACATGGCCCCCATTTGAGACCTGGCCTGCAACCGAGGCATGTGCCCTGACTGGGGATCAAACTGGCGACCCTTTGGTTCACAGCCCATGCTCAATCCACTGAGCTACACCAGCCAGGGCATTAATTTCATTTTAGATGAACTTGAGGAACATGGAGGACAAGTGAATGGATCAATCCAAGAGATGACTGGACATATGAATATGAAGGTCAGGGAGGTCAGAGATAAAGACATAAGTAGAAAGTCATCAGAACTCTGGCTAAAGCCATGAGCAAGAATGAGATAGCCTGGGCAATGAGAGCCATGAACAAGAACTGAGATAGCCATGAGCAAGAATGAGATAGCCTGGGCAATGATAGCCATGAACAAGAATGCGATAGCCCGGGCAAAGTCAGTGGAAAAAGAATAGGGAGCCAAGAATAGAATCTCATAAAAAATTACCAAAAGGCCCCTGTCACTTAGTCACCACCACTCCCACCGCCTCCATCAAGTCTTCCTGCCCAAACTCCTCTGCCTTCTCCAGCATATGGATTAGGAACTTTAAAATTAGAAGCAAAATGTGACAGAAATACAAATAAAGGCTCTCTATGGATTCTTTATCCTATATGCCCCCTTGACCATCGAGCGGTCCAGTAGAACTGGGCTGTGCCTTTGGGGAATCTAAACACACACATGTGTGAACCCTCAATGAGTGCTAAGGGTAAAGAGGGAGATCAAGTCGCTGTCAGGGCACTGAGGCTACTCGAGTCTGTCAGTCTGACGACAAAAACTTGGGGAACCCCTAAGTTATCAGTCACCATGGTAGGCACAGGGAATGAATGGTGCCCAGAACAAATATGGTCACTGCCCAACACACAATTCAACCTTCTGATGCAAGAGCCTCTTGCACTTCACAGTTAGGGAAAGTGGACCATGTGAACAATGGCTGGTTGGCAGAGATCCTACTCTCCAGTTAATTTCCTTCTCCTCCATTGTAGCTAGGCAGATGGCTGCCCCCGTGAAAAGTCTGTTTCTCAGGCTCCCTTGCAGTTGGGTGTGGCCCTGGACTAATTTTAAGCAATCAAATGTGAGCAGAGTAAGGGATGCCATGGTGGGCTGAACTGTGTCACTCACAAAACGCGTATGTTGAAGTCCTAATCACCACCACCCCAGAATGTGTACTTATTTGGAGATAGGATTTTTACGAAGGTAATCAGGTCAAAATGAGATTATTAAAACAGGCCCTTATCCAACATTACTGGTATCTGATGAACAGAGGAAACTCAGACACTGAGAGACACATAGGGAAATGATGTGAAGACATGCATAGGAGCAGATGGTCATCCACAAGCCAAGAAGAGAGGCTTAAAACAGATTCTTCCCACACAACCCTAAAAAGTAACTAACCTGCCAGCACCTTCAGTTTAGACTTCTGGCCTCCAGAACTGAGAGGCACAAGACATTTCTGTTGTTTAAACCACCTTGTGCAGTGCCTTGTTACAACAGCCCTTGCAAACTAATGCAGATACCACCTCCAGGTCATGGCACTAGAGAGGAATGTGGGTGACCTCCGTGGCCATTTCCCTCCCTGCTAGCCTGCGGATGGCTAGATGTGGAACAGCCATCTGTGATCCAGAGGCAGAAGCCACACACTCATTTGGCAGCGCCACGCCACTGTGAACAGAGCACACTCATTGCTGGCCTCTGCACCACTAGAGAAGAGAGCCTGGCTTTCCTAAGCCACTCTGTTTGAGATGTCTTTGCTACAGTAGCTTACCCTACATCCTAACTAATGCACCGTGTATACTGTAACAGTGAGCTGTAAACAAATTCAAAACTGACTTACAAAAAAAAAAAGCTTGAAAACGAACTACATTTGACCTCTTACAACTATTATGCACGGTTATACATTTTTAAAATATCTATTTATTTTAGAGGGAGGAGAAGGGAGGGAGAGAGAGAGAAACGCCAGTGTGAGAAAGAAACATCAATCAGTAGCCTCTCATACATGCCCCAACCAGGCGCCTAACCCACAACCCGGGCATGTGCCCTCACCAGGAATCAAACCAGTGACTCTTCCTTCTGCAGGACAATGACCAACCAACTGAGCCACACTGGCTAGGTCTAGTTATACAATTTAAAGTATAAGCTGTCATATCCATCCCTGCCTCCTAAACCTCCAATTTAGTTATTCCATCAACTCTACCTTGGTTTTCATTGTCAACCTCACTTCTCCTCCCATTTGCAGACCACTCAAAACAACTCTTTCAAGACTCTTCTTTCTTGTCTCTTTAACAACAATATTGGTAACAACTATACTTTGGTTTTCAAGTTCGAACTGCTTTCTGGAATACAAGTCTGCCACGGCACTATTCTTTTCTTTTCAACCCAAGTACAGTTGAATGTGACTCACCCACCACCATTACAGATAAAACACTTTTCCCCAATCCTCATCTACTCTGTTCTTATATCCTTTGCTTTGGACTAAAATCCTCTCTGAAATTAAAGGGACTTCTGCCTGGGATAGAATTCAGATAATGGGATTTAGCTAGATAATTCTGACCATTTCTAACATCTACATTAAATATGGATTCATGGTTAATTGGTTCATTGATAACTACAGGCCTCTTTGTAGGTAAAAATATGATGTGTGTGTGTGTGTGTGTGTGTGTGTATTTGTATTGGGTTAGCCAATGAGTTCATTTGGTTTTCCCCGTAAGATGGCTCTAGTAATGCTTAGTTGTCTTTAACTTCATTCAAAACAATTTTGTCAGATTGTATTGTGACAGCTGTCATATAAGCAAGCATTAAAAAAACTTATCAAAATTGGTGAATTTTTCTGTAGCCATTTTAATATTGAAGATGAAAGAAAATACACATTTTCAGCACATTATGCTTTATTACTTTACAAAAGGTAGACACACAAAAGTATTTGCACAGTGTATGAAGAAGGTGCGGTGAAATCAAACATGTCAAAAGTGGTTTACAAGTTTCATGCTGGAGATTTCTCCAAGGACTACGCTCCACAGCCCAGTAGACCAGTTGAAGTTGATAGTGATCAAATTGAAACATTAATTGAGAACAGTCAACATTTTACCATGTGGAAGATTGCCAACATACTCAAAATATCCAAATCAATACAGTTACTGGCGAAAATGAAAAAGGTCTTCTATTTTGTGGAAAAAAACATTCAGACTTTTTGGACAACCCAGTATACTTATATAAACAATTTTCTCTTATCTGAGCTGGAATGTCTTGAGTAAAAATATTGAACAGCAAACACAGGGTGGTTTGGGGTTTTCACGATGGTCCATTCCACTGTTCCTGAGTCTTTTTCTCATGCAGATACCCTAAGAAATTTCAAACTGGGGATTTGTTCTACATTCCAGATAAAAACTAAAAGTTGCTGAAGCATTTGTCTACAAATGCAAACAAATCTGTCAGTCTTACGTTCTTTTTTACTGTGGAATGAAGGGCAATGTGGATACATTTGAATCATTTAAGAATGACGTAACTTCTCTATGATCTTTTTGTACTTGCAAAATTGTAGTGGCTCAATGGTCTAAGCAGAAGATAAAATAGGGAAAAATTGTATTTCTCTCCCTGGTTCTATCAGAGAAAGAGTATGTGACCTTGGGAAATGAAAATATCCTTTTCTGACTTTGCATCCTCATTTGCAAAGCGGGGAAAGCAACGTCTCACTAATTTACTAATAAATTATCTCATTACTGAATGTAAACACTGTTATTGTTTACCGTTTATTTCAGCAATCTGTCAGGACATTTTGAAATTTCTGCATGAAATATACAACTTAATGCAGCCTTTCTCCTTCTCCCTCTCACAAGGCATGCTGGAGGAGGCAAGGCAGAATAGCGAACACATGGGTGATGTAATTGAAATGCGATTTAATTTATTTTCAAATGGGCAAATGGAAATGTAATTAAGCTTCCTAAAAGCCTTCCAAATAAACTTCCCTTAAAGAAGGGATGGAAAAAGAGGTTGTACTGACTGAAATAGTGCATTAAATTCCTTGACACCAGAGAATAAATGCAGTGTAATCCTAAGACTTTACAGATAGAGGGGAAGTACCAGAAGTTCGCTTCAGATGCTTGTCAGCACCGAGAAGCAAACTCCACATCTGAAATCATGGGCTCAGACTGATAGCTGTGTGCAACTCATTCATATTCTCTCTCTCTCTCCCCCTTCCCCTCCCTCCCTCTCGTAATATATATATTCAATGTTTTTAATAATAAAAAGCCAAGACATCAGTAAAAACAGCAAAAAGGAGAAATTTCTACACATTTGCATACCCCTAAAGATTTCCCTCTGCTATATATGCATGCTACCAAGAATAGCAGAGGATCCACAGCACATAATAATCACTCAAAAGGTTTGTGTGTTCATTGACAAAATTCTAGTCCCAGGCAGAAAATAAGGATTGTGGGGAGGAGAGGGACTTTAGTAGGTCAAGGACAACCATAAACCATAAATATACAACATCCCACATACATTTTTAGTTTGTTGTCAGGTTATGTTTGAACATCAGTATACTTAATAAAATGAACATGCTTTGTATGTGTTCCAAAATTGTTTAACTTTTAGGAAACTCAAGCTAAAGCAAGACTACATTTATTTCCTAATTCCACTTCTTTTGAAATTACCGGTAAGGGAAATAATTACCCTCTTAGGGTCATGAATGTTCCTGAAATCTACCCGTCACAGAAACTGGAATTGTTATCCTTTTTAAATATATGTGCCTGCCCTAACTTTTTAACAGCCTAGACACAGAGACGAACTATACTTTGGTTTGTGAGATTAGCTCTTACGGGTCAACAGAGATGAATTCAAGATGCAAATTTCCTCTCTCAAGGATTATATATGTTTTTTATCCTAAAACAAAATCATAAGTTTCCATCAAAAAGTGAATATTTTGTAATCTATGGTTTATCAACTATCACCTGCATCCTGTTTTGATTTTTTCTCCTCTTTCTCAACAAGATCAATTATGTTATTAAGTTTTACTCCAGCATGCTATTTTTGAAAAGATAGTTTACAGTGTTAATCTGCCCATAAAATAATGTATAACCATGCAAGATAAGTGATTTTTTTGCCTCACTGTCTTTCAAACAAAGAGAGTGATGATCTAAAACATTATGTTGTGAAAAAAGATTTTAAAAACTAAAATATGCATGAAACAATGACCAGAAGTGGAATAGAATTAAAGCACACTATAAAATTCCTGTAATAAAAACAGCCTTTGAGTCACAGTTGAGCATAAATTGAAAAATCTATTGCTTTTTTCTGTAGACAGTTCTCAGGATAGTGCCATACTACCATTTATCAGAGAAACTATTCAGAAATAGTTGAAAGTAATTCATCTCAGGGAGAAATATTTCATTATTATCTGTGATAAAAAGCAGTCTTACCCGAGGCATTCTAACCAAGTTCTCCCAGCCTGTTGAAAAGTTTTAGTAAAAGGTATCCACAAGTACACATGCATACCATGAAACACCAGAGAAGGTCATGATTTTAAAAATAACTTCACTGATAAGTTATACAGTGTCAATATAAATTTCTACCAAAGTCATCAAAATTCTCAAAGTTGCAGTTCTAATCAAAATGCTTAAAAAATAAATGTTTAAAAGAAATACATTGAGATAATAACACTAATTTACTTAGGGCCTGATTTAGGGTCATTTTTATTCTCTATAGCCTCAAAATTTTCTGCAAAATGCCATTAATATTTTTACAATAAAATGCCCATGTTAGCCTTGGCCAGTGTGGCTCAGTGGATTGAGCACTGGCCTGTGAGCCAAAAGGTCACCAGTTCGACTCCAAGCCAGGGCACATGCCTGGGTTGTGGGCCAGGTCCCTGGTTGGGGGCATGTGAGAGGCAACCACTCTGTGTTTCTCTCATACATCAATGTTTCTCTCCCTCTCTTTCTCCCTTCATTCCTCTTTCTAACAATAAATATTTTTTTAAATGTCAACATTGCATTTAATTTTTCCAAACTCCTTATATTTTTACTACCCACAGAGTTTCCCCTAAACATGGCACTTTATGTGATTTCAAGTCTCCAATAAGATTCTGAGCTCTACAAAAGAAAACAAAGCATCGAGAAAATTTCCTTCCAAGGTGCTATGTCACAAGCCAAAGGAATGCATCCTACTGAAACTCTATGTGGCCCTGTCCAAGGGGGTCAGTTTGTTGTTGAGTCTCCTGTACACCAAAGGGTTGCCATGTTGATTCCCAGTCAAGTCACACATCTAGGTTATGGGTCTGATCCTTGGTCAGGGTGCATGCATAAGAGGGAACCAATCAATGTTTCTTTCTCTCCCTTCCTCTCTCTCTAAAAGCAATAAACATACCCTTAGGTGAGGATTAAAATATAATCTCATTGTAGATAAGCTTTAATATCTGTAAAAACATCCTCTTCTAGAAAAACATACCCCAAGCTGAAAACAGCAGTTGTTGCCATGGAGATGGGAGTAACAGTGGGTTTTAATCACTATTTTATTCACATCTAGTTTTTCTTTTCTTGTTTTTCTACATTGCTTTTATTTATCTTCTATTTGAAACATTATGCTTCCTTTTTTCCTTGAAAAAGTTTTATCTTTTAATAAAAATCCTATGATTAATAAATGTACATATTTTCTGATTGTGCAATAAAAATTGATGTGGAAAAAAGATCTTTGCAATTCTGCAAACAGTAAAAAATTTATGAAGTCAATGAACTAATGAGTATGGGGTTTCTTTTTCAAGGTGCTGGAAAATTACAAAATGGTGATGGTTGCACAACCTTGTAAACATACCAAAAATCACTGAACTGTAGAGTTAAAAATGGTGAATTTTGTTGTGTGTAAATATATATCTAAAATTAAAAAAAATAGAAGACACTGAAGAAGAAGCATTGATTTAGTGTGGGGGAGCTTGCCCAGCAGTGCCCCCACCCCAGCCATCACAGATGAGAATAAGTTTATCAAGACATGATCTGCTTGGAGGAAAGGTGGCTGATTTCTCAAAGGAGAAGAGCCATGAGCCTGTTCCTCAATGGGCTTGCACTGGGTTCAATTTGCACAGGAATACAGGTAAAGCTCATCAATCATTGTCAGGCTGTAAGGATCAAATAATAGATAACATTCAAAGAACTATGAGGGCTTATTCTGAGTATCAGTTAGCTAAAGGGCCATAAAACTTTGGGAAACAAACTCATTTCATGCTTGGACGCTTATTAGAAAATTGAGGGCATTCTTAGCAAAGCAGGTTTCACAGGATTTTATGCATTCTTAGGCCTGATAGCCCTGGGGAACTGCTCATTCCTGCCCAGGGCTGCACCAACCTCCAGCATTGTTTCAGGCTTAAGTCAGGCAGTGGAAGTAGGGCAGCCAAGAGATTAAGAGACTTCTTGCAGACAGAATGAGGACTCAAGCTATGCCAAAGCTGAGGGTCAAGGGTCCATCACCCCCTTTTCCTATAGCCCCCCAAGTCCTTTTCTGAGGGCCCCTTCGTGACCATGCCTGCCTTAGGTCATCCGTCCCTCGAGGAATCTTACCTCATTGGCTAGCCCATTGGCTAACAAGTCATCTGCCCAGGGCCAAGCAGGGTGAAGTACAAGGGGGCATAGACGATGCCCTGCCAGGGAGATAAGCGTTGTCTTCTTAGTGGTTTATGATCCCAAGGTCTCTTACTCAGCCTTAGCCATGGGGAGTTACAGCTTCTGAAACCAGGCAGAGTGGTTCCCAACAATTTAGTACTGTATTATCTTGGAATGTTTTCCCATAATCACTGTGTCTCTTCACATCCAAAAAGTGAGAAGATAAGGAACAGGCATGGGATGCCTAGGTCAGTCAACAGAGGTTAAAGCATCCTCAAGCCCACCCCACCTATGACTAGAACATTTTAAAATCAAATTGCATGGTACACGTAGAACACATTGGTTATACTAAGGGGAGACTCTCAGTGAAGACAATTCATCAGCATGGGAAACACCCTCACTCTATAATTGGAGAATTCTGCATGATTACCCCTGCACAGTAGTAACACATTTGGTGTGGTTGCCCCAAGCCTTCCACCACCCTCTGTAGCCATGTTGATGGCTGTTGTCAGCTGGATTTTGATGAATAATTAACCATCTCTAATTTCAGTGGCTCAGGACAACATTTATATAGCTTGTGATTTTTCAGGTCAGCAATATTTGGGCTGAGACTCAGCTGGGCTCAACTCAGCATCCACATTCAGCTGCAGGTCAGGTAGGTTGGTTGGATGTGGGCTGGGATGACAGGCCACTGAGCCACTAAACCGCTTCATCTAGCAGGCTAGCCTGGGCTTATTGCTTCCAATATATAAGTATGCAAGGCCTCTTGAGCCAAGACTGTGAACTAGCATAGGCCACATCACATACATTCTCATGGTCAAACTGAGTCACAAGCCCAGCTCAGACACCAGTGGTGGGGAAACTGGTTCCACCTCTCAAGTGAAAAAATGATGAAGTTGACTCACAAGATGTTGGGATACAGGGAGGGAAATAATTGTGGCCACTTTTTAGCCCTAGCAACAGAGACCCCAGAATTGTAGGAAATAAATATTTGAGGGTTCTTAACTCACAGAGCTAATCTTCCCAGAGGGACACAAAGAACATAATGACTTAATGACTTCAAAACAATGTATTATTCAAAATAAAAATGTATGTATTATTCAAAGAGAAAGAACTGTCACTCGAGAAAACATCCCTGAGTAAATTAAAATGCATCTGTATCCCTCATCACTGTGACCCCTTCTTTTTATAGCTCTTCAGTTACTATTTTAGGTGGATAGAAGGAAGTTTGGTTCAACAAAAAGTGGGGGCTATAGCCCTTGCATAACCTTAGGTTAGAATTGCTGAGGGAGATCTAGGGATGGTCACTGGAGACTTAGAGATATCTCAATGATTCAGAGTCAAGGGAACATGCTGTGCATGTGGTTCTTAACACAAATGACTACTTATGTGTTTCCATTCAGCATCACTTGAAGATGAGACTCTCAAGCCAAATCATATATTTCCCTAGATCCATTTCATGCAGTGTGGGGGCGACGTTCCTCGCAAGTCCCCCCGTGTGCCACAGATGAGAGTAAATATGACTGAGACATGATGTGATCTGCTTAGGGAGGAGAAGTGGCCATTTTCCCAGAGGAAAAAGGCCGTGAGCAGTGGCCAGTTTCTCAGGGGAAAAAGGCCTCAAGCCCCCTCCTCCAGGGCCTTTTATTGGGTTCTAATACACAGGAATACAGGGTGGCAAGGATCAAACAGTAGATAACACTTCAAAGAAATCTAAGGGCTTAGTATGAGTCAAAATCTGCTGGGAACAGAGTTTTAGGGTTTCCTGCTTGAACCCTTAACATATGAATGAAAGCACTCTTAGCAGAGCAGATTTCACAGGTTTATCAGGAAGTCTTTGTGGTGCCAGATTTTTCCCCAGGACACACTCCAGCAAGGCAAGGAGCTGTACCTCTCCCCATCAGGTATTCAGGCTTAAGGGGATTAGAGCCAGGAAGCACTTCTCCCAGAGAACATGGGGACTTGGGCTATGTGAGAGCTGGGGGGTGAAAGTCCATTGCTCTTTGTTGCAGTCCCCTGAGTTCTTCCATGAAGACCTCCCAAGTGACTGATTCTGGTTTATTTATTTATTTATTGTTAAAATTTTATTGAAATTGATGCTTATAGCACTGATGTTGATGTTTATTGGCTGACTACCATCAGTATAATCTTTTTTAAAAGATTTTTTATTTATTTATCTTTAGAGGGGAAGGAAAGGAGAGAGGGAGAGAAATATCAATGTATGGTTGCCTCTGCCAGGGACACACAATGTATTGTGTGTCCCCTGCCAGGAACTGGTCTGCAACCCAGGCATGTGCCCTGACTGGGAATCGAACTGCGATCCTCTGGTTCGCAGGCCCGTGCTCAATCCACTGAGCTACACCAGCCAGGGCTCTGATTCCGGTTTAGGTTGCCCCCCACTGTGAGGGGTCTTATCCGTCATTGATTTCCGACCAAGCTTTGGGGGCAGGGAAAGGAAACTGAGGCAGCATTTGCTACCAGAGACGAAATTTGTCTCCTGTGGTTGGCATTCCAAAAGTCGCCCCTCGCCCATAGCCACAAGGGGTCAATATACAATTCCTAAAACCAGGCAGAGCAGTCTACAACAATGCAGCTCAATTTTACAGGGTGAGAGTGATTAAAAGGGAAAACAAAGCAGGGTAGAAAAGAATTAGCCAGAAGTTCCCAAATACTTCTAAACAATAGGATCAGTCAGTAAACTTATTAAAAATGCTACTTCTTGGGCTCTATTCTCAGACTTTTTGATTCAGTAAGTTTCAGGTGTAGTGCAAAAACTGGTCATTTTATCAAGAGTCCCAGTTTGGGCAAGTTTGGTTTTAATATGTAAGGAATTCAGATAACTGTGACTTCTCTGTTTGACTCCAAGGGATGTACCAACAGGCATAGATGGGTGTGGCATGCTGGCTGGAGCTGCGTGAAAGTAGGTCCTGTAAGACGAATCACACAGGAAAAAGCTGAAGTAGGTGAGATTCTATCAAGATTCCTGCCTTCTCTTTGAATAATACATATGTTTTTAGTTTGAATAATACATTGTTTTGAAGTCATTAAGTCATTATGTTCTTTGTTTCTATTTTCTCTTGCCATCTACTGATAAGCCATTACAATCTAGTACTGTAATGTTATCCCAGGTATACTGTAGGATTGCATACAGCTGCAAGTTATAAAGTCTCTTCCAAAATATTTAGGGTAGAAAAGTATTTGTTCTCCTGTAAACAGCCCAGCAGTGGCATGAAACCATAAGGGACCCTGCTTTTCCCACCTCACTACTGGCATTGCTCAACTTCGCAGAGTAAGGAATTGGGCCTCCAGCCCAGTTCCCAGCTCAGGCAGAACGCTGGAGCACAGGAAAGAAGAAGCAGGCAGCTCCTCCCTTTAAAGGAACTTCCCAGAGTTGGCACAGTTTGCTTCTACTCACATCCCGTTCATCGAAACTCAACCACATGGAAAGTAAGTCACTAGAAAGGAAGACTGGAATATGCAGT
Organism: Sturnira hondurensis; assembly: GCF_014824575.4. Taxonomy (NCBI): domain Eukaryota; kingdom Metazoa; phylum Chordata; class Mammalia; order Chiroptera; family Phyllostomidae; genus Sturnira; species Sturnira hondurensis. The sequence continues at coordinate 14,735,738 of NW_028087015.1, forward strand.
CTCAATTCTACGCTGACTGAGACTGGGGCCGAATTTCCAGGAAAATAAGAGAGAAACAGAAATAGTAGGGCAAGAAGAAAGTCCTGCCCCAACCAGGCTGTCAGAACATCTGCCTATGTTTACAGCCCACGAATGCTTTATGCACAAAGGCGTTCATGGTAAAATTATTCATAATTATAGTAAACATTTGGAAACATGTTAGTCAACAATGGGACACCTTTAAGTCAACTACAGTATATCAATAAAGTAATATAAAACCATTAGAAAGGTTGGTTAGCAAGATCGCATAATCATTTTTAGCTTGAAGCGGTATCTAGCATCTTCTCCTTACTCTTTTAAATACCCACAAAGCACAAAAACTCATAAAACAGACACAGACTGCTTCATCAGTTTTGGAGGAAATAACCAGAGTTACACAAAGATATGATTAAGATAAGTCCACCCAAGCTGCAATTCAAAGCAACCTCAAACTCTACTTTATGGGGGAAAAAATCTTAAATGCAAAAACAAAAGATCAAAAACAAGAAGACACTTTTCAGCCCCAAACACCTGTCCAAAGACACTGAACCAGTGTGGGCATTCTGGCCCATAATCCCAAGCCGCCCCTGAAGCACTGGAAGATGAGCCGCTGTGCTTCCCACCAACGTTTCTACAGATATTGGCCATTGTAAGCCTCTATCTGAACAGAAATACAAATTGCAGGAAACCACTCGGCAGGAAGTAGAGGTTGCCAGTAGAATCTTGCTGCTTTCTGGTTGGTGATGACACATGGATAAACTTTATAGATGGGGACAGAGACAGAGAGAGTCCTGGTAGCAATGCAAGCTAAGAACTGTAGCTCTTCATGTACTTCATTGGATCTAAAAATGAGAAAACAACACAGGGGGGTGTCTCTCAGGAGAGCAGAGGTGTGTTAAGTGAAAGACTTAAAACTGGGGACCCTAGCAGGAGCCCTGCACATCAACAGGCCCCTCCTTCCAAAGGCAGATTCAAGGAGGGATCCATTCAGTTCACACCCCCACCCCTTGCCTTCTCTCTCCACAAGCACTGTGTTGGAACAGATGCCTCCTTATCTGACGATGAGTGTCCGTGAAAACACTACTTCAAATCTGGAACGGCCAATGGGGGAACAGATCTTAGACGAGTCTTCTGCATTAGACAAAAGAACCTTGCAGTTATTATTTGGCAACTTAAATAGAAGGCAGTAAGTCCTAGCTACTATGAAGCACCTGCAGAATATCCCTAAGAGGAGAAAAAGCCCAGAGGACAGAACCAGAGCATGAATATGAATGGCTGAATAGGATTGCAAAGAGATTCAAGACACTATGGCAAAGCTAACACCTCGAGGGGGTAAACACTGCTGCTACCGCAGAAGTACACCCAGCAATGAGTAGGGTAACTGGAGTCTTCTCTTAAAATGAAAGCACCCCTCCAACCCCCAAAAATACAAACTTGAGAAAATAGAACTGTACAGGACTTACATTTTCCAAAAATAACAACAAAACATCTCTGAGAAAAGAAAAAAGTCTTGCACAGAAGCAGTCAGTCTTTCTGGATTTGAGGAATTTAGGAACAAGAGGAAACAAGTCTCCCTCTGTTGGCAGGAGCGGAAAGTGCTGTGACGTTTCCTGAGAGGAGGCAGTGGGCAGCCAGCCTACCACAGCATCCCCACCTCTCTCCTCTCTCGTCATCTCTGGAGGAAGCCTTTTCAGACATACCAGACCTTTTCCCCCTCATCACCCTCCTGTGAGACTTGAATCCTACAGATATGCTGATATCTGTTTACATATTGCAGGCATAACTGTGCTCTTTACATAGAAGAAGCAAGATTTTCCCACCTGCTTTCACAAAAATGTTGTTATGGACTTACGGGTTTCCAGATACGCAGTCTGTAGAAACCAGCTAAAAGCACTTTATGTGCATGTCATTCTGACGTTGGCCAGTGGGGGTACTTTCCAGGTTAATCCCATGCCCTTTCTTCACTAATCAAACTAACCTTCCTTCCTTATTGGAACCACAAGCTGTTCCATTCTCAGTTTCTACCTTTCCTGGTCTGAAATCAGCCATTTCTCTAAGGAGCCATGTTTCCCTACAGGGGTATTAAAGAACTTGGCATTAAAGGCCAAGTTCTGGGTATCAGGGTGCTCATTACTACTGATGTGATACTGTTTCTAGGTGTCATTTGAAATGAGGTGTCATTTCAGTGGTCAGAAACAGAAAATGTAATTTTTCAATTATAAATATTTAAGAGATTTTTTAATTTAACTTTACATTATAGAGCTCTTAGTTTTATCCTACAACATATAAAATAATTTTATATGATACTGATATTACTAATAAAACCACTGAATGAACTATACAATTTTTATAACTCTTTTTATCTTTAGATACATATTAAAATTTATATTCAGTGCAATATACTAAATTCAGTTGAAATAAACCTTTTCTCAGTTGTCAGTTGAATGCATGATAATATGTTTCAATTTGTTTTCAAATTCACTAACACCTATATGACTCAAAAGTTTTAAAAAATGTAAAAAGGAACATACTATAGTTTCAATGGGCAACTATTTCACTGGTTTGTTGCTTATTCTTCCACTGTTTCATTTTACAAATATGTACATGAGAAGAATATCTCTTATTCACTTTTGCAAAATTAACTTTACTAGCTAGTAGAGTGTTCACCTTATATTAGAGATTAGTTAGCACCTTTTAAAACCTGTAAAAGATATCATTTTTATAACTACATGATTTTTTTTCCAGTGATCATGTACCATTTTTTACCTTAAAGCATAAAATCTTTTATAATTAAGGGACACATTTTGGCCCTAACGTTGTTTAGCTATCCTTTAGTGTTGTCCCTTCTTTTGCAAATGCTGCTTTGGTTTTTGTTTTCATTTCCGTAGAACACACCTTTTGATTTCCTGCCACCTAATTCTCCCGTGCCTTTGAATTCTGCACTTCTCACAATCTATTAAATATTAGTGTTCTTTAGGGCCTCTACAGCTTCTTCCTGGACAATTTAATTCACTCTTCTGGTTCCACTCACCAACTATACGTTCATCTAAATTCTACAACTTTACCCATGACCTAACTCCAAGGCCCCAGACACATGCAGCAGACTGCTTACAGGCTGTCTCCACTTTCCGCCCAGGGCCAACGAACACGCAACTTGCACCAGACTGTGTTGTCTCTTCCCCTCCAGCACTGCCCTTCAGTCTTCCTGGTGCCAGAAATGGCACCAACATTCGGGCTCAGGCACCAGGCTTTCCTCCTGTCCTCACCTCTATTCTGACCCACCTCCAGACCCAACAGATGCCAAATACTCTCGGTTCTATGCTACGTAGCATCCCAGCCTGCCCTCTTCTCCTGCTGCGTCCCTTCCCCCAGGGCAACGTGAGTGTCATCTGTGGTGTGGGCTCTCCAACACCTCGCTGGACTGCCGACTTCCAGCTTCCATCCTCTCCAACTCCTTCTCTGTACCGTACTCAGAATTATGATTTTAAACCACAGGTCAAATCTCAACATTTCTCTGATTAAATTCCAACAACTTTTATCTATCCTTACAATAAAGTCCAAACTTCGCCTACTTAATCTCCAAACTACTGGTAATTCACCTATGTTATAAAATATATAGTCCATTCACCTCTACCTAGAATATAATTTTTCTCCTCTATTTCTCTTACAAGTGCTTGCCTTATATTCATTCTTTAGGTCACACCTTAATTACTCCAACTGGGGCCTGGAAATTACACATTGTGAGTGTAACATTAAAGGCTTCCATAACAAGTATTGGGTTGGCCCAAAAGCCTGTTCTGTAAAATAAAAGACACATTTTTTGTTTTCACCAACAACTTTGTTGATTTAGATATATTAAGTCAGCTGTCTCCCATTATTGGCTTCTAGTGGGCAGAGGCCAGGGGTGCTGCTAACTATCTTCCAATGCATAAGACAGCCCCATAGCAAAGAATTATTAGGCCAAAATGTCAATAGTGCCAAGAAACTTCACAAACCACTTTTGACATGTTCAATCAGTCACAGCACCTTCTCTATATACTGCACAGATTTTCTTTAAATTTCAGTTGTGTTTTTACCTTTCTTGAAATAATAAAGCATAACACACTAAAAATATTGCCTATCTTCTTCCAGCTTCAGTACTAAAATGGCTGCACAAAAATTCACCAATTTTTATGTCTTTTTTAAATACTCACTGATATGACAGCTGCCACAAGACAATATACCAAAATTTCTCAAATGAAGTTAAAGACAACTAAGCCCGACTAGAGCCATCGTTGGGAAAAATCTAAACAGACTTTTTGGTTAGCCCGGTACATGGATTGACATGAAGAAGGCTGTTAATAAATGTTAGCTATTTGCACTATTTAAGTAGTTCATAAATAACAAGGTAATTTCCAAACTGAATTCATCTCTGAAATCAACTACTGTGATTTTGATTTGATTCACATCCTCATGCTTATATGCCTGAGACTAAAAACATGATTTTATAACATATAGAGTCATATACAGAGAAGTTGGAGATAACTCATTCTGAATGATACAGTTGGATTCCAGACCATTGTAAACAGCTGTCCATCCTTAATTAAATGCTGTAAAATATGCTTTAACCTATATTCATCCTCCCAGGCTGCTGTAAATTAGAGACACGTATCAAGCTTGAAACTTCACTCTTAATGACGACAAGACCCCCAAATAAGGCATAGCCTGTTATTTTACTTGAGGTTAGCAGGGAATAGTTTTATTACACTTACTTGGTATTTGGATCTTTCTATGAAGGAACACTCACTGCCAGGCTGGGATTACGGAAGCGCTATGTCATGAATACAGAGAAAATGGTTTCTGCAGAGTGAGGGATAATTAGCAATTGATAAAGAACCTCAGCTGTGTTGAGAACTTGAAATAAATGGATTTATGTTGGAAAGGAAGCTGGAGAATGCAAGGCTATATACTGCTAGAAGAAAAAAAATCATTGCAAAGAATGATTGCTTAGCCAGAGGCTAACATTTCTGCAAAAGCTCTGAAATAAAAATTTTTGAATAACAAAGGCAATAAAATTATAACCTCACTACTGCTTGTTTTATTAATCTATGGGCCTAATAATCTTACTAAAAAATACCAAACTTCCACTATGCCATGGCAAGTGGTAACAGAGAGAGAGAATGATCACGGAATAGGGGAGGGACCCAGAGAACCCACTGGCTGTTGTTCTAAGAACATCTCAGGATGTCAAGACTTTATCTTTTCTTTGCAATCATAGACACAGAAAGTTCCCATCCTCCAAAATCTGTTATGTGATTCAAAATAAACATTTCCTCTTGATGACCGGTTAATTTCAAATTCATTTCATTATGATTATTGAGATTAGAATCCAGATGTACCTCTTTTTCTGTTTTCAATTGCAAGGGAGAACAATGACCACCACATATTTCTGCCTCAGCACCTGGTTTGCTGAGTGGTCAAGTTGCGGGCCCAGGAATGGCAGGGGACTGTCCCTCCAGCTCCAGAATGTTCCATTTAACCCAGACAGGATGTTCCTTCAGAGATCAGAGTGAGAAGTGTAGTTAAAATCTAAGTCAAACCTAGAGGCAATGTACACCGGGGCCGGCGGGGGGAGGGGGGGAGAGTGGTGTTCCTAAGGCCTAAGGGAGGGGAACAGAGATAGAAGGGGGTTACCTGAATGGCAGGTGTGAGGACGCAGGGCTGCTGTGTACACCACCTAGAGTTTTGGCTGTGGAGGGAAGTAGCTGTTAAGAGCACTAGGCCTGCTTAAGGAGTTGTTGGGTAAAGACAGAAAAGAGGGGGGGCGGAGAGAGAGAGAGAGAGAGGAAGAGAAAAGAGACAGGTAGGACAGGACCAACATATTGGCATCAAAGTATCAAATTTTTCCTGGAAAATTCCTTTGCTGGAATCTTGGAATACATCTTGAGGTGCTTATCTGATGCCAAATAAAGAATCATTATTCTTTTACATTGATGTTTCAGGATTCTTAGGGTGTGATCCCAGCATTGAAATTGCCGGATTAAAAGGCATTTTTATTTCTAGTTTTTTAAGGAAATTCCATACTACAAGTGGAACCTAATCAACAAAACAAACAAGCGAACAAAATATAACCAGATACATTGAAATAAAGAACAAACTGACAGTAACCAGAGAGGATGGGGGAGGGAAATAACAGGGGAAAGAAAGGGAAGGGTAGGCAAGGAACACATATGAAGGACCCATGGACAAAGCCAAACGGTGGGGAGGGGCAAAGAACTGAAGGTGGGGGTGGGCGGTGTAGGGAAAAGTGGTGGTGGGAAAATGGAGAAAACTGTACTTGAACAACAACAAAAGAAATCATTATTCTGGTATCTCTGATCAATATGGTACTAATTCTGAGGTCTCTTCCCTTCTTCTCTAAGAGCATATTTTCACAATCAAAAGATGATCTCATCTGATGCCTATTTAACAGTGTTGAACGCAGATGTAGAGAAGCAACGGGACTCACTCAAGCGGTGACATTTTTCCTAAGGCTGCATTCACTCGGGTTCACTCAGGGCCCTCAGTCTTTTCCACAAATTCCTAGGCACGTGGATGTTTTCGATTCGCATCATGCTGGCATGCCCTTGGTAAAACCTAAACTAATCTGGTAATTGGTCAAAACCCTAAAACATCAACAAAGAAAAGGACAAAATTTATAAAGAGACATTTACAAAAAAAAACGGAAGAAGAAACAAACCTTGTTAAGAAGTATGTGGAAAAGTATTCAAGTAAGTGGGGGGTGGGCAGAGAGAGAACATTGAAGTAATGATTTTCTCTCTCAAATTAGCCTCTAATTATAAACTTCATTATATAATTAAAGTGTAATAGAAAATTATACAATTAGAACTGCTGAACCGCTGAGACAAGAAACACATTGCTGTTAGGAAGGCAGCTTGATTGAACTTTTCTGGAAGACAAATTGACAACATTATCAGCAATCTCAAATATGTTCATTTCTATTGATCCAGGAAGTTCTGGAGCAGCATTTTATCATGGAGAAACAGTGAAAAACTGGAGCAAAGTGCTATGCAAAATGTTTGCTATAGGGTTATGACTAGAAGCAAAAAATTACGTAGCTATATAAGCTGTGGCATAATCTCACAAAAGAATAAAATGGAGCTATAAAAATGGTTACAAAGATGATAACATTTAGAAATTCTCATTTTCATATAAATTTAAAATAACAAGATGCTGAACTGTATAATATGCAACTTATGTAGACTTTTATTTTAACTAGAGAAGGATGCTAAAAACAAAACCCCAATGAAAGCTCAAAGGTGAGTTTGAGGGACGCAATTATGTTTTTGCTTTTGTGGGTAGAAATTCTTTACTAATTTTATAGTTCTCTCTAATGAGCACATTGCATTCTTTTCAAATCATAACATATTAGCTTTAAAGAGAAGCTAGGCTTCTAACTAGATTCACATTTTTAGATTACTTTGTTATCTTCAAATTGCTTTCAGCCTCTTGTCTTTTCTCTTCCAAGGCAAAATAATTCTTGCTTTTCAAACCTTTTCTTCACAGGTCTTACCTACCAACTCCTTAATTGTAGTTATTCCTCTTCTTGAAAAGGTCCCTAGGTCCTTCTTGAAGACCTTTTCAAAGAAAATTCTGACATTAGAGAGCTCATGGGATTACTAAGTTGTTAGGAAATTCTTAGAGTTACCTAAGTTTACCTTTGATATTTTTTAAGTGGGGGAAAAAAATAAGGCCAGAGAAAGGAAGTGCCCTTCAGTTTCACGGAGTCGATCAGCACCATGGCCAGACTTTCCATTTCCTCTCATTTCCATCACCAGTCAGCGTGTCCCACTCCTCTCCTTGGGGTCCTAATGTGCTGATCTGCACCTCGCTCTGGGTCTCACCCTCATAGTTCACTTAGTTATCAAATGTAAGGATAGATAAAATATGCGTATTGGCATCTTTGTGTCTCATCAGTTCTCAACATGACAGACAAGGAACAATTTCCCTCCCGTGTTTCCAGGCACACGCACACCCTCCTGACACACATCCTAAAGGAGCAGGTCTGAGGTTTAGTAGGAGGTGGCTCCTCTCAAAGACAACTATGCTTGTCCAGAATTATAATCTTAGACTCATGTGCTAATGTTTGGAGACTTTTGGAAAGAGATGAATCACGGAGCAAAAACGCAGAACTCTTTTAAGAAGTAGAAGGCAGGCCATTCTGCCAACTTTAACCCCCAGCCAAGGCTCTCCCTACAGCTCTGTGGCTCTGGAAGAGCACCCCTTGGCTCAGCCCTCATCTGTGTGTGCCCACTTCCCGGGTGCTCCTTGAAACAGAGGAGAAAGCTGACCGTTGAGAGCCAACGCGTTTCCCTTCTGCCACACACTGCCCACACGTAAACAGGGAAAAGGGAGCAAAAAATCATGGCATGCCAGTGAAGCCAGTGGTCCCTAGCTAGCTGGTAAAGTTTGAAGTAAGATCAATTGAAAGAAAGGAAAAAGACATAGCAAGCCAAAATCTTGATGATAGAATTAAAGGGCTTTAAAAATATTTCTCTATGTGTTGTAACCTTCTCTAACTTTTCAACATTGCTGCTAAAAGTACCCACTATTATGCAAGATTCTTCTCTGGAAGTTGTGAAAAAACAAACTTAAGGGAAAACAACAAAAGAGGCTTAAAAGGATGGCCCAATGTCATCAATAAATGGAAACGAGAAGACTTGCTGAGTGACGTGTGTGAGGTTTAAAAAATGCCATTAGAGTGCCTAAATGACGGAAGGGGGTGCAGGATAAAGAAGCTATGGAAGCAGGAAAATGTTTGGCTGGTGCAGAGGGGAAATCGTCCCACTGAGTTGCCAAACCTCACTATGGGTTGTTTCATCTGTAGTTATAAATATAACATAAACATAGATATAATTGTACCATGTGAAATTGCTGTTCTGGTAGCTTGAGAATAGTTTAATGTTCACAGTTGGAAATGGTTTAACCAAGTAAATTAATATATAAAACGTGTATATCTCCTGTGAGAGTGAGAATTGAATTGCTTCAAGCCAATCCTTTTGTTATAGCTTTAAACTAGGGGTGTCAAACTCATTTTCACTGGGGGCCACGTCAGCCTCACGGTGCCGTCCAAGGGCCAAAATAATTTTAGGGCTGTATAAATGTAACTACTCCTTAACTGTTACGGAGTTGAAATTACATTTGGCAATTTGAAGGTAACCGGGAGGCTCATGTGGCCCCCCCCCGGTGAAAATGAGTTTGACGCCCCTGGGCTAAACTATCCAACTTAAAGATGACCTATGGGTATCAGTGTTGACTCTCTTCATGCCCCAGGCAAGCAAAGCAGGAAAGTGGGATGATGCAATTGAGCAACACTTACCTGGAAGGACCACGGGCTCAGCATCCCTCACACTCCCCACCCCGACTTTCCAGTCCCCATAGCCCAGAACCCACACATTTTGGAGGAACACAAAATCCCCTCACATGTGGAGAGAAGGAAGCAAGAAGAGCATGCCCAGTTTAAGGCGCTCAGAACACAGACTCAGAGCCAGACTGGCTGCATTCAAGTCCCATCTGTGCTACTTTCCAGCATTTCCTCAATTTCCTGTGCTTCTCCTTTGGAAATTGGAGCCACAGAATGCCTGTCCCTGAGGGTTAAGTGCACCCTGATGGAGTTAGCATGTACAGAGTGCCTAAGACCGAACAGTGCCCAGCACCTGAAGACACTTAGTAAATCTGTCATTATCATCGTAATGTTTTGTATGAACATGTGCAATTCCAGAAAAAATTTTAAAACTGTGCACATATAAAACAGGTATAAAATATGCCCAGAGTACAGTCATTTATGCATAATGGGTTTGCCTCTAGATACAAGTTTGTAGAATGAGAAAAAAATTAAAAATCAGACACAGCAAAGGCACCACAACAAACACTCACATTTGTCTCATTCCATCCCTGGACATTCCCCAGGGAGGCAGGAGTAGCGCTCTCCCTTGCATTATAAAGATGACTGTCAAAATTAATCTGCTGTATTAGGGCTAGTGTTGACAGCTTCATCTCTGTAAATGTTATTACTGTATTTTTTTAGACCGACAAACATTGGCCCATCTTCTCCATCTAGGCACTTGGAGGGCTCTTCTCGGGGAGAAGCACTTCTCCTTGTCGATAGAAATTCAATTTGCTGTACAAGTTAAGACGCAGTAAACTCCTCTCCCCCTTGCTTTACTGCTGCCTTCACAATCATAAAAAGAGCCTAACGTTTAAATGTTAGAAAGCACTTAATGTTTAATCGTTGGAGATTAAGTCACTTTCACGATGCCTGAGCTGCCTGGCAACAGGTTAGGAATTGATTGCCGGCTTGCTCCTACAGGCACTGCCCAGCCAGGAGAAACACCTGCCTCAGCTTCCCAAGGTTTGCAAATGCCAAGGGAAGGGCAAGCTCCCTGCTCCAAAGCAGCTGCAAGTCCCCAGGAGCCAGAACAGGGCAGCACTGGGCAGCATTCAGTTCGGTGCAGGTCTTCCCTTCACCGAACCCAATTTGTGTCTGGCTGAGCCAGGGTCTCCCCAAGTGCCTTTGCACTCCAGGATGAGTCCCTCAGTCACCACACTCATGAAATGAAACAAGCAGATGTGGCTTCACATAGGAAATGCCTCAAAATGGTCTGCACAGCATTCATTCCATGTCATGTGCCTTAGACCCTTTCATAGCAATCCACTGGCACTCCGTACCTATAGAAATGTGTCTCTTTTGTGCCTCTGAATGAGACCAGAGAACACAGGCAAAGGAGGCGAGGAATAATTACTTGCTGTGGCTCCTTCAATCTCTTAACAGAGCCAATTTTGAAAGAAAAATAATTCAGCAGCACTTCCCAGCAGGATATTGATGATGTGAGCAACATCACAGAGCCAGACCTCCAGCAAACAACAGGCCTTGTGAAAGAGGAACTCTGCCAAGTAAGGCTCCTGTGGTGTCACCGTGACAGCGGTTTCTACGGAGTCGGCCTCCCACACGAAGAGCCTGAGTTCAAATCCCTGTTTTGCCTCTTACTGGGCCAGAACCTCTCTCAACTTGATTTCCTCCTTATAATAAGAGGTTTGTGAGCCTTGGATCACAGAGTGCCTGAGATAATTTTGCAGGAAGAGTCATCCAGTAGTAACCCAGGAAACCTAGATTCTATTGAATCTAGAATAAATTCATCAGAGCCCATGTAAAATCAGGTTTTGTTTAGTTATTTGGAGCCCCAACATTAAATGAACTCTATCATCATTAAATCCACGCACATCGCGGTTCCCTGACCTCAACACTGTTGACATTTGGAGCTGGATAATTCTATATTGTGAAGGGCTGTCATTTGCATTGTAGGGTGTTTAGTAGCATCCCTGGCCTCCATCCATGGAAGGCCAATAGCAGCCCCTTTCTCAGTTTTAACCACCAGAGCAGGTCCCCAGACATTGGCATATGTTTCTTGGGGAGAAAAATGGGAAAACTGCTCCCAGGAGAGAACTATTGCTTTATACTGTCATAGAATGCTAAATAGTCTAACTGCAAAAACTATTCTTTGCTGCCTATAGACTGCTTTATACACACACTGAGATAGCAATGAGTAGTGGAATCAAGAAGTTGCCTTTTCTTGATATTCATGATATAATCTTTCCATACAACAGACAAGCCACCGCTTGTGTCCTGGGCCCACAGCTAGGGTTAGACCTCAGCACCCTCCAGAAAAATGAACAAAGTCTGACAAGAAGGAAATGACTTACAAAGAACTGCAAGAGTTTGCCCAGCTATACCAGCAGAAAGCTGGGTGATGTACATGAGAATAGATTCTAACACTGTTGGACTAAGTAAGGAGCATGGACTATAACACTAAGTTGGTCCTGATTTACCAATCGGGATGTACTGATGAGCAATTCCAGACTTAACATAGATGGAAGTGGCTCTAACAGTTTGCTTGGCCAGTTGGTTTAATGACTGTAATGTTCTCGAGAGCAGGAATGTTTTGTCTGCCTTGTTCACTACTGTCACCCCAGCATCTAGAAAAGCACCCAGTGCACAATGGATACTTTTTAAGTGAATAACTGGACCATATGCTTGCTGTTGAGCAAGCCCATTCATGTCTCTCTCATAGTCTCCTCTAAAATCTTTGAGTCCCAGCTTTGCACCCATAATATGACCACCCATAGTCCAAGCCTTAGTTAGGATGAACATCTCCATCAAGTCCATGGTGACAAGCAGAGACAACTGCCCCAAGGAAGTAGTTTCCAAACCAGGATGATTTGGAACCAGTTTGGGGAGCCCTGAAAGAGCACAGATCCCTGGGCACAGCCTTCTGAAATTCTCATTCTCTAGGTCAGGGGTGGGACCAAGGACTCTGTAAAAGGGCCAGGCAGTTTTGTGTGCTCTGCTCTGGTCCACCCATATGCTACATCCACGCTCCATCTCCCTCTTCTCCAGGAACATCAGTGGGCTCCCAGTTCTTCCCAGATCCCAAGTCTAAAAAGGACCAAGAGTGTGTGGGAACACAGGAGACTGGAGAGGGGAACAGAATATTCCTCTTAACATGCAGGTGCCTAACTTAAACGTCCCAAGGATCCAGCTATTGTGCCAGCTCAGGTACCTCCTGACCCATATTTTCTTTTTGCCCCAAGTGTGAAAAGAAAGAGCTGTAAACAGCACTTGTAGGAGTGACAGTTATGCACAAATAATGTGAAGTGACACAGGCTGGAGAGATTTCTGTTCTTCAGCAGCTTGGGGGTATCACTGACTTCTGCCTCGAAGGTTCTGAGTTTCAAATCCCAAGCCATGCTTTGATTCTGAAAGCACAGGCCTCCTCGGCATCACATCATCACAAACCCAGGGGAAAATATTCTTCGATATGAGTATTTTAGGAAGAAAGTAAGGTGTGATGATCTCATTGTGAAAGAAGTTCAGTCCCTGAAGGTCGTCTTCAGAGCTGGAAACTATTCACGTGCAGAACACTAACCTCCCGTGTTTTCTCTGCTGTGTGTTTAGACATCAGCAGTGGGCTAAACCAGCAATTTGAAATGCCATGTAGGTGGGAGGCTGGGAGGCTCAGTTTCAGACCTGGGCTAACTCGTAGGAATGTACAGCCTGGGGAGCTTATTACAGAAGCCTGTGAAAAAAATACAATGTGTTACAGCTGAAAATTTTAGCTCAGGATCATTACAACATCAGCATCAGACAAGCCTCTGTTTTCACTCACGTAATGGAGCCTGAGCTAAGCAGCCACCAGGGGAATGAGGCTCTGTGCTTGGCTATGGAAATCCAAGGAGATGGATGGCCATGCAGCCAGGTCCTGTCACAGCAATGGAGGCCATGGGGGTGAATGTGGCAGAGGGACATGGGAAAGCAATGCATACATGCATACAAAAAGAACAAATAACTTGGGCTCAATTCCCAGGTTTCTGACACTCAAGCTGCTATGCAAAAAGGAAGAGACAAAAATTCATACATAATTTCAGCAATAAAATAACATTCTGTTTTAGAAAACAATCCACTGAAGACAAGCCATAGTCTTTTATAAAGACAAGCAGAACACATATGTGAATGAAAATCTAGTCCATTACTCTTTTTTTTTTTCCCCTGTACGACAAAATCAAGCAGAGAAGCTTTTGGTGATTTGATGAAACAACACCCTGACAACCTCAAAATAGGGAAGATATTGCAATGTAAGAAACTGTGCTTGAGGAACCCAGTAAGTGCAAAATGACTCTACGCTCGATCACAACTGTCAATAAAGAAGCAACAAGCAAAATTCTCCACAGGCTGAACACTAGAAGTATTGAGCGTTTTGCAAGGCTGAACCACAGATGAGTACTTTTTGATATATGATACTGTCAGAAGTTGCACAGAAAAACACACCTATGTGAAAAAATGTAGTCCATTACAGGTAATTATATATTTGGAATAATAATATTATTCTTGCTTTTCAAGGTTTAACAATTAAGTATTGATATCTTGGCTATTTTAATATAGAATATCTAATGTGATATATCATTTGCTATGACAGTTCTTGGGAAAATGCCCTATATCATGCCAGACATAATTTTGCTCCCCATTTCAAGATTTCTGTCCTCCTGGAGGAGTTCTGAATCCAATCATTCAGGACTATGACCTTGAATGGGGATAGATGGGGATTACCAATACATGATATGACTACGCAGTAAAAGCTTTGTGCTGTTGAACCCTTGATGCCCACACTTTGGCTGCTTTAGATTCTCTCCTGGGAATTAACTACTTCTTCTATCATCATTTCCCTGTTAGCAGCAGAGAAGGTGAGATAAATTAAGAAGTGATACACACAAACAGAATGTGCCTCACTCTTGTTCCATCTGACCTGGAAAGTGGGTATCTCAGCTCTGGTTCAGCTCCCGGCCCAGAAAAGCAGCGAAACTAGGCAAGCGATGTCATGGCTGACATCAGGACCAGCAACACCAACTGATGGCCCCCTGACCTGGTGGAGACGACAGGGACGCACCTGGAAGGCTGCTACTGAGGTCCTCCCGATAACTCCAGACAAATACTCTCAAGACAGAGGACACAGTGTGACTCTCTCTCTCTCTCTCTCTTTCTCAAACATGCCCAAGTATTTCCCCACCTGCTACTCCCAGCTGTGTTTTCCTTGCCCCTCTCTTCCTCCTAAGCTCCAAGACCCCTTCTTTTGCTTCTGAAATTTATTTTATGAGGCCATTCCTTCTACCTCTGTGACTTCCTAAACCAACTTCTTCTCACAGCTTGAAAAAGATTTTAGTTCAGGTATCTCTTTGGAGATCCACATTTATTCATCCAACCATCAAGTTTACACCTCCAGATCCAAGGTGGTGGCAGAATAGGTGGATGTTACTCACCTCCCCCCCAGTTCCAAACTGGAATTACAACTAAAATTCAGGGTCTGGCAAAAGTAATGCCTGTTTGAGTGTGGTTGGTAGTGTAATAATATGGGTGTAATAATTTATAGTTTTAATGTGAACATTTCACCTAAAATGTCAAATGGTGTGCCTGAGTGTGATATCATGTTACAGAATTACATGTTTATGATTTTGTAATAAAAGATTTTATAATTAAAAAGGGAGCATTATTTGTGCTGGACCCTGTATAAAATAACCACCTTAAATAACCAACTGATGACTAGCTGAAGAGAAGTTTCAGCTAGGATTAAAGAATTTAATCCTAGAGAAGTTTAAGGATTTACAGAAGAAGCTACATCAAGAGAGATAAGAAGGGTGCAGATGTGAAAAGGGCTGACCCTGTTCCCAAAGGCAGCAGAGATTCTGGAGGGATATCTCAGCTGCAAAGTAAGACGCCTCAGAAGTGTGGGGTCTCAACCCTAAGCTGGGCTCCCCAACCCAGAGCACCAGTGTCAGGGAGAAGTGTCCACATAACATCTGGTGTGAAAATCAGTGGGGATTCTGTCCTCCAGGGAGAGATGATAGTCTGTTCTAAACATAGGAGCCTTCTTGAAGGGCTGATACACAAAACTTCATTCACAGCCTCTCATCCAGCAGAGGGAGGGCATAGCAGCCTAGAGTCCTGTGAGGAGAGCCTGGGGTTTGTGTCTCTGGGGAGAGAGCTGAGTTCTTCTGCCACACAGTACCTGTTATCTTTCTTGGATGAGGTACTCCCTTCCATGTGGCATCAGCCTGGGGTAAAGAAACAGCCCCACCCTGAAGAGCTTAATCTCTGCTGGGGAGTCACCTGCCTTGGCAGAAATGTAGAGGTCTGGGCAGACTCGGGGGCGGGAGTCAGTGGCTGAATTGTGTGGCTGTGTGGCTGTGTGACTGTGTGGCAAGGGCAATTCCACTCACCTTCCCATGAACCTCACTGCTGCCTCCCCCTCAAAGATCTGTGAGCCTTCCCCACTCTCCAGGCTCCTGACAACCCCACCTCCCCAACTCCTGGTGGTTCCACCCTGCCAAAGTCTAGACAGCATCTAGGACAGTATTATGTGGCCCTGAGGCAGGGACCATTCCTTCCACCTTCCCCCAAGTCTGGCCAGCACCTCCTCCTCCTGGGAGATCCACTAGCACCACCCTCCCAATTTCTGGTAGCCCTGCTCTGCTGACATAGGCTCTGGACAGAATGAGTTATGTGGCTCTAAGAAGAAGAACATTTTTCCCTCACGTGCCTGACCAGTGCAGAACCCTCCCTTTACAGGGTCAAATCTTGGTCTGATAAACTGCTGGGGCCTGATAAACTCTACTGGACTCACCGTGACAATTCTCTGGGACCCTGAACTACCACAAAGGATGTGCAAACATCCACTGGGTGCCAGCTACACTTAGTATACCCTGGGACATTTTCTGAGTGGCCTCAGAGCCAGTGTTGGCACCGAGTTTGGACCTTTATCAGTCTGATGAACATTACCCACCCCTGCCACGGTGACTCACTGAGAATCTTCCTCATGCAATTTGAGTACCACCAAGGCTCTCTCAGTGCCTGAGCCTAACAGGCAGTCAGCAGGTGGAGGCAGATCTTGGGGTGTCTTGGGACTTTTGCTGACTTGCCTCCCAGCCCAGTGCTGATAAAATCCAGCCTTGGCATGCAACTTGGTATTATTCAAGATGCCCAAGAGTACCTCCCAAGATGCACTAGAGTACCAGAGAACTTCCCAAGATACCCCAGAATCAACATACCCAGAGGCCAGCTACAGACAATATCAAAGCAGGATCCAATTAGCTTCACAAGCAGCATATCTAAAGGGAGACCTTGGTAGTCACCAGACCATGCTCAGGTGAATTCTATTTTGTGTGGTCAGCACTGCACAGCAGCTTGTACACTGTGGGTCGGGGTTGACCCACAGTCAACCAGCCTGAGTGTTGACCCCACACATGAACAAGCCAAAGGTAATCGAGACTCAACTACAAGAGGATAGCCCACATAACCCACACAAGGGATATGCCTAGAGCACACAGCTCAGGTGAACAGGGAGACTGTGCCACTAGGTCCCACAAGACACTTACTACATAAGACCACCTATCAAGACTGGGATTCATAGCAGATCTACCTAACACACAGAAACAGACACAAATAGATGGTCAAAGTGGGGATACAAAGAAACACACCCTGAATGAAGGAACAAGAATAATATTCATAAAAGGAGCTAAATGAAATGGAGGCAAGCAATTTATCAGGCATGGAGTTCTAAAAATTGTTTATAATAATGCCCCAGGAACTTAGTGAGAACTAAAAGAAACTGAGAACTACAACAGCATGAAAAGGGGTCATAGAAACCATTAAAAAAGCAGCAGTCAGAAATGAAAAATACAATATTTAAAATGAAGAATACACTGGAAGGAATAAGCAAATTTGAATGAAGCTGATGTTCAAATCAGCAATTTGAATGAATCATGATCAGAGCAGCAGAAGGAAAAGAAATTTTAAAAAATGAGAATAGTTTAAGGGACCTTTGGGACAAAGTGAAGCACAACAACATCCACATCACAGGGAACCAGAAGAAAAGAGAGTCAGCAAAGGATTGAGAACCTCTTTGAAGAAATGACTGAAAACTTCCATAACCTAGTGAAGGCAAGAGACACACAAGCACAGAGACCCCCAAATAAGATGAACCCATAGGGGCCTACATGAAGATGCATCATAATTAAAATGGTAAAGGTTAAACACAAAGGGAGAATCTTAAAAGCAGCAAGAAACAGTTACCTACAAGGAAGCTCCCATAAGACTGTCAGCTGCTTTCTCAACAGATACATTTTGGACTACTAGGAACTGGCATGAAATATTTGAAGTGATGAAAAGCAAGAACCTACAACCAAGAGTTCTTTACCCAGTAAGGTTATTATTTAAAAGGGAAGATGTGCTAAATAAAGTAAGCCAGTCAGAGAAAGAAAAATACCATATGATTTTACTTATACATGAATTCTAATGAACAAAATAAACTAGTAAACAAAATACAAACACATAGATAGAGAACAGGGTGACAGCTCTCAGAGGGGAAGCGGTTGCAGGGCTGGGTGAAAAAGGTGAAGAGATTAAGCAAAAAAAATTCTCATAGACAGAGACTACAGTATGGTGATCACCAGAGGGAAAGGTGAGTAGAGGGAAGAGAAGAAAGTAAAGGGGGATAGATGGAGGTGACAAGAGACTTGACTTGGGGTGGTGAACACACAATACGATATACATGTGATGTATTATAGAATTGTACACCTGGAACCTATATAATTATATTAATCGATGTCACCCCAATAAATTCAATTAAACAAGGTTTATATGTCTTAAAACTCTTACAGAGTTTGCCATCTGAATGAGTAGCACCTATATTTGTTCTGTTTTTAATTTTTCTCTTTCCCCTCTATTTTTAGTTATACATTGTGTTAATATCTTTTAGTGGTGACTAAAATTTTGTTCATACACCATTGGTTTTTTAAAGTCTAACATGAACTAAGATTTTTGCCTCTATTCAAACAATGTTAACTCCATTTACTCCCTCATATCTTGAATAATTATTGTCATGCATTTTCATTCTATATATGCCACTTAGATCCCAAGACGTTTTTCTTATTGTGTACAGTCAAGAGTCATTTACATTTATCACTCTGTTGCTCACTCTGTTTATCACTGTATTTTTGTTTCCAATGGATTTTCTTTTGCCTGCATATTTATAGAGAGAAATCTAGGTGAGTCTTGATTCTCTTTCAGCACTTTAAAGAAGTCATTCTATTGTCATCTGAATCTTTTTTGAGATTTGCTGAGAAATCAGTTGTCTTATCTTTCTCTCTGGATGCTTTCAAGAATTTTCTCTGTCATCTATTTTTTGCAATTTTACCTTAAATTTATTCAAATTGAGAATCACAGAGCTTACACCCAGCATGTTTCTCAAATCACTTTACTTCTCTCCATTTCCTCCATCATTACCATCTTATCTCTCACCTATGTTACTATAATCTATTCTCATCCATTCTTTGCTGTTTGAATCTGCTCTCTAAAAGCAACTACAGAGATGTTCTCATAACAACAAATATTAGTTTTCTATTGCTGCATAACAAATTGACACAAATTTAGTGACTTAAAAAACACAATTCATCATTTCAGTTTCTGTAGGCCAGAAGTCCAGGCTCAGTTTAGTTATGTCCTCTTCTCAGGGCTCACCAGGCTGCAATAAAGTTGCCAATTGGACTATATTTTCATCTGAAGTCTTCTTCCAGGATATGTAAGTTGTTGGTGGAATTCATTTCCTTTCAGCTGTGTAAGTAAGGGCTCCAGGTTTTCCGCTGTCTATTGAAAGCTGCCCTCAGATCCTAGAGTTTTCACTTAGTTCCTTGCCACATGAATCTCCTTAACATGCTGGCTTACTTTATCACACCAGAAAGGATGATTTCTTGCTCTAATCTGTTAAGGAGGAGTCTTATGTAATGCTACCATAGAAGCGAAATTCCACCATTTTTTCCATGTTACCTATACTCCAGCCACATTTTTCGTTCTTTACATTTTCCTTATTCCTCCTTATCATAGGTCCTTTGCACAGGCAGTTTCTCTACCACACGTTTTTACTTAGGTAATGCCTCCTCATTCTTAAAGTTTCAATTCAAGCATAATTTCCTCTACAAGGCTTTCCTAGCCTCCCTAAACAAGAAAAAAAATCACTTGTTACCTACATATCCCCAATTACATTTCCTTTGTGATTTCAGATAGAGTAGCTACTAACTTATGTGATGGCTTTTGCTTCAGTGTGTCTCCTTCACTGACTCAGCTCTATTTCCCTGATTTAGATTCCATTTAGGTTCCGTTATATCCTCAGGCACATTCCTTGGCACACAGGAGATCCTAAGTATACATTTTCTTTTGCTGAATAATTGTTCACCAGATGAACTTGGGCTTTTACCAGCTCTGCATTAGATATGTGAAACTATTAACAAAGTGGTATTTTGACTCCTGATTATTATTTTTTTCTATATTACTTCCACAAATCCTAACAGAAAGAATGAGTAGTTGTCAAGGAAAAATCTGAGTATTTCTGGGGTGGAAGCATCACCTCTCAAATTATCAAGTTTCTGCGAAGTTTATTTTCACTATTCATGAGCACACCTGAGACAATGCTATATATCACAGAGATGCATACTAACCAGTAGACATTGGACTGACAACTTTAGATTAACCTCACCCTACAAAATGGCCACTATTATCCCAAGAAATATGAGTCAGAGACGTTAAACAACCAATAAGACTCAGCAGATGGCAATGGGCAGCATGAGGATTTGAACACAGGCAGAACCCGAGTCTGCTCTTACTGGCTCTACAGTCAGTGCTTCCAAACCCTCAATAGCAAAGGTTCAATGTATTATTTTTAATTTTCCAGAAACTATGGACCAATACTTTTATAAAGTACAATAAAATAATTTAATAATAAACAACATAACATAAAATGGGAGCCTGATTATTTTTAGATTCAGCAAACATGAAATTACTCTAAAAGTTTCTGAAAACTTACTCTCAATTTTTATGCTTTCCCCCATTGAACCTCACTGAAGTTTAGTAGCAAACATTTTTCAGGTCAACACCAAGGGCTACTTCCTCATTGGCTATGAATTCTGTGTTCTGCATGAATCCTCCCAGCATGTCCTTGAGGCCTTTTGCAGTAGATACACCTTCCTACCAAAACAATAATAATAATAATCTATTCCAAGCCAGTCAGTTCCTGAATACAGAGCCAGGACCAAACAGAGGCTAATCAACAAATGCTTCTTGCTAAATGAATTTTCCTAAAGCTGAGGTATAATCATGATCTTTTCACAATTAATGTCTTTAAATAGCATTAATTAACTTCAGCTGTTTCCTACACTTCTTATTGGACTTGAAAGACCCTCTATAATTTGGTCCTACCAACTTTTCCAAACCTATTTCCTATTCACCCTGTAATGTACTGAATGTTTGGGTCCTCCCAGAATTCATATACTGAAACCTTAATCCTTAATGTGATGGTATTTGGAGGTGAGGCCTTTGGGAAACAATTATGTTAAGATCATAAGGATGGAGCCTGCAACATGGGATTAACCTTTTATTATGCCATTGGGATGTGTATTTCTTTCTCTTTCTCTCCATGAGCACACACCAAGGAAAGACCATGTGAGTGCACAGCAAGAAGGCAGTTGTGTATGAGCCAGGAAGGGAGCTCTCACCCACAACAGAATCTGCTGGCACCTTATGGTACCTTGATCTTAGACTTCCCATTTTCCAGAACTGTGAAAATAAATTTCCGTTTCTTAAACTATCCAATTCGTGACACTTTAAATAGTAGCCCTAGCTGACTAAGATGCACCCCTCTAAATTCCAGGCTCTCCATGGCATTTTGATGTTCTTCACATACAAACTGGACTTTTCCATTTTGGTGCCTTTACTGATTTTCCTCTCCATCATCTTGTGTCCATGTCTTCAGAATTTTCCTCACTATTAAATTCATACAGACCTACACTAACCTTAAAGACTGAAGTATGTAAAATGTGAGGGTGCTTATAAATGCATAAGTGAAGTAACAGCAATTAAAAAAGCACATAAATATTATATTCTTCATGAACATAACCACCATATTAAAGTATATGATAGAGAAATAAAAGTAAAAATAGATGGTCATTAGATATTTAGAGTGGAGATTTTACATTTTACATGAAATCTTGTTTTTTCCCCACTGTTAAACACATAATAAAAGTGTTTAGGATTAACATCAATCCTATTCGCTTTTAGTGGCCAACATCAAATGTTGTCTAGCGCTCATTGAACACCAGGGCCCATTCCTGTCTTCAGTAGTCACATACTGTATCAGTTTTCCTTCCCAGAGGCCCAATGGTCCCAAAAGTAGGTCCAGTGACCCCACTTCTTTCCCCTATTTTAACCTCATCTGCTTCTCAGGATAAAAGTAGTAAACCTAGTCCAGTAGAAAGACGGGATCTTTCTCCAGGCCTCTGGTGCTACAAAACCAAGGAGTTTCTTTTCCTTTTTAAAAACTGCTTTGCTAGTGGCCCCTACAAGAAACAAATGGTGAGTTTTTAAGTCTTAAGAAAATTCAAAATATTTTACTAGTGGTTACTCTGGTCCGTAGTTAGTGGTGCACTGCAGCTACCTCACACCGGCACTTCTTCCTAAGGGCATATTCAGTAACATTAGGGTGACAGTGTGAAATCAGCCATACCGGAAGCACTCGCACCATGGATGTGAACAAATGCCACAGTGAGGACTCTTCCTCCAGCCCCAGAAAGCCAACAACAAACATTTACCAGCAGACCACTGTCGATATTGGCATATAAATGGGGCTGCGTTGGCTGACCTGAATGACCAGCAAGCTAAATTCCATGTTTACTAGGAAACACTCACCTTCAGTGAATTCTAATGATTTCTTTTTCTTGAGGTCATATGGCCCCATATTACCATTACCTTGTCCTAGGTATTACTGGTATATTTGCCTGACAGATTAATATGTATTATTAAATCAAAAGCTCAATCCATTCTGCTTTATCTCCCCATAGAACCTAGACTTGTGCTTTGCATGCAGCACA
Source organism: Sturnira hondurensis (assembly GCF_014824575.4). NCBI lineage: Eukaryota > Metazoa > Chordata > Mammalia > Chiroptera > Phyllostomidae > Sturnira > Sturnira hondurensis. Next base: position 14,758,256 of record NW_028087015.1, read on the forward strand.
TATTGAATAACATTTGTTGAATGAATTAGTTGCAAGTGAAATTAGTGTCTGGATAAGCTCCAAATTGAAGGTGGAAAAAATGTTAGTGCTCTCCAGAGATAAGACAGTATTTCAAAATGCATCTTAGCTGTCAAGTTTGAAAAAAGATGCAAAGTACCAAGTAGGGTGCATTAATTCAAATGAAATTAGGCCTCAAGTATTTCAGAAATGTGACAGACAAGAGCTAGACATCATATCTGGAGAATAAAAGAAGAAAGGAGGAGGAATAGAGGCTAAAGCCAAAGTAAAATGAGCCTATTTGCAAATGCACCTCAAATAAAGAACTAAAGTAAGAAATGAAATGAGGAAAAACCTGGAAGTATCCCCCAAATGCAGTGGACTATTATTGTTACTCTTTTTAATTTGGTTTACTGATGGACATTGTGATTATTGGTAATGTCACAAGAATATTCAGAGAAATAAAGAGACACATTCTGGGAAAATAATCCAAAACAAGAACAAAAATGAAGCCAAACCAAAACCAAGAGAAGCAATGACAGATGCTAAATTCTAAAAGAAGAAATGAAAACACACTATTCATATATTACCATGAGTTTGAGGATAATGTTTCACTGTGGGACCAATTACCACAGGAAGGAGATAGAAAGTGGGAGCAATTAACAATTTTTTAAAAGAGAGAAAGGGATGTAGGGGAGGAGACACAAGTGTAATCAGATGAGATTTTTATGCACCAAGAAGATTTCCAATGATGGGCTTAAGAACAAAGGAGGTCTTTGAATGCAGAAAATGAGAGCTTAAGGGGGAAAGTAGCAAACAGTATACAAAAGTTTACAGAGCCCTTAAACTCTGAACACTTATTAATTCCTGTATATTGTTCCCATAATTAGGACTCTGTGTCTTGGGGACCTTGTTCCCAAAAAGTTCCCGGAGAGCAGTGAACAAGTCTTGTTCATCCTGGACTTCTCCTCAGAATCTAGTACAATGCCCTGCACACCGCATAGAACTAATAAACCCCAGGTCCCACTGCCCCTGCCTCCCTGACCCTCCCTTTCTATGGATTTGCCTTTGCACATATCTCTTCCTTCTTCTGGAATAAGATAAAATGGTGAGAACAAAAACCGTTTGAAATAACCTTCCCCATCTTTCCATCCAGCCTATCTCCCTTTTTAAAATGTTCAATACCTTCCCTATTTGTTTACTAGTCTGAGAAACTACATTAAGGTGAAAATGTCTGCTTGTGTCTAAATCAATCACCACACACACACACACACACACACACCCCTGAACACCCCTGTAGAGCCTAAATTTTCTTGAGGGCTCAGAGATTCATTATTTCCATATGTGCCAAATGAGGCCCATATTTTCCTGTCTCCTGGTCCTTTTTTATGCTTCCATCTTATTTAGATTCTCTCTTTCTCTTTACTTCCCTTCCAAGTCTACTTTTCCCTCAGGTGTGACTGTGAGCATCCCCGGAGTTTCCATCCATGCCATCTGTTCTTTGCCACTCAGTGTCTCAGATACCTCATTAGTCCCTCATGATCTAATGGCAAACTGTGAAAATGATTCCCAGAGCTACAGCCTAGCTCTGACACCTTGCCCTTGCCTGCATTCCATTTACACAGGTACCTACAGGAAACCTTTGCAGGGGTCCCTAAAACACACAAAATCTCACAAGCTGGGATCAAGGTTAATCTTTCTCAAAGCCACCTTTTCAAAATGCCCATTATTATAAACAGCCTATGATATTCTCAGGCTTCAGGTTCCCACCATCTGGACATATCTGCACATCTTCCCCTTTGCCCCATGTCTAATCTTACATAAATATTGCACACGGTGAGTGGATCTATTTTAGATTTTTTTAAAACAGAAGTTCTTTGGACTGTCCCATTTCTGTTTCCACAAAATTATGCCCTCAGCACCTAATCTCTAGATCCCCAAAACAACACACAAGAGGGGTTCCTTGTCTCTGGGCTCTCCCAGCTCTCGACCATCTGTCTTAGGCCAGTTTCTCCAGAAGCAGAGTCTGAGATGAGATTTCTTGTTCATGTGATTGACCTAGGGCCTGCTTTCAGGAGAAGGGGAGTTTAATACAGCAGGGGCAAAATGCTAACAAAAACAATGTGCTCTCACCACTAGAGACTAGCTTGAGTCTGACGTCACAGGGAAGCTTTAGAGAACCAATAACGGGACAGCATTAATTCCAGCTAAAGATAAAGGGACCAACCATTTCAGAGCCTTTGACAATATACCTGGTGGATAAATTGCTTTATGACACAGAGGGTTCAATTAGGCAAGGGCAACTCTCCAGAGACAGGACAGCTGTGAGGTGTGACCGTCCTCAGAGCAGCTAGGGAATGGGTGCATCTGTGGTCAAGGGCCTCTGGGCAGGGCACCAACAATAGCCCTAACACCAGTGATTCTCAAAGTGCTGTCCCTGGACCAGCAACAGCAGAGGCACCCAGGAACTTGTCTGATACAGAAATTCCCAACCACCACCCAAGATCTACGGAAACAAACCCTGAGATTTGATTTGATCACTGATTCACAGTGAAGTCTGCATTGTCCACACCACCCAATACAGACCTTGTACTCATTCTTAAGCCCTATGTGACTATTTCTACGCTAATCAGGAGCCTGTAGTAACTCTGTATTATTGTCTATGTCAAAAATAAACTCCCAAGGTTAACGATAGATGTTTTCCTCCAAATTAGACATCTTCTGTTCCTCCAAGGGCCTATTTCACCAACCCCTTTTTCTTCATGGCTATTAGTTATCATAAAATCACAGAATATGGGAAGAGAACTTTGAGGTTAATTAATCTAACTCCCTCTGTTTTGCAAATGAAACAAGAGAGCTCCCCCCCCTCCCAAATTGTAAGCATCATCACCAAGATCACACAACTAGAACTTGGGTCTCCTTATTGCAAGTTTAATTCTTTTTGTTGTATCTATGCCAACTAAACTCCAAATTAAGAAAATTCATAACACTGAGTCACAACTCGGTCAGTTTATGTCTTTTCGTTGTGTTTTCACCTCCAGTTAACATACCTGCCCAACTATTTTTCAATCTGTTTTTTTCAATCATTTTTTCATTTATAATATATTTATTTATTTATTTTTAAATTTATTTAAACTGTTGTTCAAGTAAAGTTTTCTGTCTTTTACTCCCAACCAGCCCACCCCGCCAGTGCTCCCCACCTCTCTCCCATTTCCATCCCCCCTAGTTTTTGTCCATGTGACCTTTATCATTGTTCCTGTAAACCCTTCCCCTTTTTCCCTGAAATTCCCTCCCCTCTCCCCTCTGGTCATTGTCAGCCTGTTCTCTATTTCAGTGTTTTTGGTTATATTTTGCTTGTTTGCTTGTTTTGTTGTTCAGGTTCCTGTTAAAGGTGAGATTATATGGTATTTGTCTTTTACCTCCTGACTTATTTCGCTTAGCATGATGCTCCCCAGTTCCATCCATGCTGTTGCAAAGGGTAGGAGCTCCTTCTTTCTTTCTGCTGCATAGAATTCCATTGTGTAAATGTACCATAGTGTTTTGATCCATTTACTGATGGGCACCTAGGTTGCTTCCAGCATCTGGCTATTGTAAATTGTGGTGCTATGAACATTGGGGTGTATAGGTTCTTTTGGACTGGTGTTTTAGGGTTCTTAGGACATAATCCTAGCAGTGGAATTGCTGTGTCAAAAGGCAGATCCATTTTTAGCTTTCTTAGAAAACTCCATACTGTTATCCATAGTGATTGTACCAGTCTATAATCCCACCAACAGTGAACTAGGGTCCCCTTTTCTCCACAACCTTTCCAACACTTGTTTGTCGCTTTGTTTACGATGGCCATTCTGACTGGTGTAAAGTGGTATCTCATTGTTTTAATTTGCATCTCTGATAGCTAGTGATATTGAGCTTCTTTTCATGAGTCTCTGGATCCTCTCTATGTCCTCCTTGGGGAAGTGTCTGTCCAAATCTTTGCCCACTTTTTAATTGGGTTGCTTGTCTTCTTGGAGTGGAGTCATGTAAGTTCTTTGTGTATTTTGGAGATTAAATCCTTGTCTGAGATATTATTGGCAAATATATTATTCCATACAGTTGGTTTCCTTTTCCATTTTGCTGATGTTTTCTTTAGCCCTGCAGAGGATTTTTAATCTGATGTAGTACCACTTGTTTATTCTTTCCTTTATGTCCCTAGCTATAGGGGACACATATCAGTGAAAAATTCCTTCATGGGACATCTGAAATTTTCTTGCCTATGTTTTCCTTTAGGACTTTTATGGTGTCTTGACTTATATTTAAATATTTTATCTATCTTGAGTTTATTTTAGTGTGTGGTATAAGTTGGTGGTCTTGTTTCATTTTTTTGTATGTGCAGATTCAGATCTTCTAACACCATTTATTGAAGAGGCTATTTTTACTCCACTTTGTTTCTTGCCCTTTCATCAAATATTAATTGACCATAGAGACTTATTTCTGGGCTCTCTATTCTGTTCCATTGGTCTATGTGTCTGTTCATATGCCAATACCAGACTGTTTTGATCACAGTGGCCTTGTAGTACAGTTTGATATTAGGTATTGTGACCCTTCCTACTTTGTTCTTCTTTCTTAAAATCATTGAGACTATTCAGAGTCGTTTATGTTTCCATATAAATTTTTGAAATATTTGTTTTATATCTGTGAAATAAATCATTGGTATTTGATAGTGACTGCATTGAACCTATAGTTTGCTTTGGGTAGTATGAACATTTTAATGATGTTAATTCTTCCAATCTATGAGCATGGCATATGTTTCCATTTATTTCTTAATTTCTTTTTTCACTTTTGTGTGCTTTTTTGAGGATAGGTCTTTTATCTCCTTGGTTAAGTTTATTCCTAAGCATTTTATTTTTCTTGTTATTATAGTAAATGGGATTTTTTCCTAATTTCTTTTTAAATATATTTGATTGAGTACGCTATTACAGTTGTCCCATCCCCCCATTTATTCACCTCTACCCTGTACCCCACTTCTTAGTTCCCACCAGCATTCCCTCCTCTTAGTTCCTGTCTATGGGTTGTACATATAAGTTCTTTGGCTTCTCCATTTCCTATATTGTTCTTAACCTCCCCCTGTCTATTTTATACCTACCTTCTATGCTACTTATTCTCTGTTCCTTTTCCCCTTCTCTTCCCCTCCTACTCCCCTGTTGATAACCCTCCATGTGATCTCCATTTCTATTATTCTGTTCCTGTTCTAGTAGTTTCCTTAGTTTGTTTTTTTGTTTTTCTTTTTTTCTTAGGTTCAGTTATTGATAGTTGTGAGTTTGTTGTTACTTTACTGTTCATAGTTTTTTATCTTCTTTTTCACAGGTAAGTCCTTTTAACATATCATATAATAAGGGCATGGCGATAATGAACTCCTTTGACTTGACCTTATCTGGGAAGTACTTTATCTGCCCTTCCATTCTAAATGATAGTTTTGCTGGATAGAGTAATCTTGGATATAAGTCCTTGCCTCTGACTTGGAATACTTTTTTCCAGCCCCTTCTTTCCTGTAAGGTTTCTTTTGAGAAATCAGCTGACAGTTTTATGGGAACTCCCTTGTAAGTAGCTGTCTAATTTTCTCTTGCTGCTTTTAAGATTCTTTCCTTATCTTTAATCTTGGGTAACGTAATACGATGTGCCTTAGTGAGTGCTTCCTTGAGTCCAACTTCTTTGGGACTCTCAGCTTCCTGGACTTCCTGGAAGTCTATACCCTTTAGCAGATTGGGGAAGTTCCCCCCTCATTATTTCTCCAAATAAGTTTTCCAATTCTTGCTCATTCTCTTCTCCTTCTGGCACCCCTGTGATTCAAATGTTGGAATGTTTCAAGTTGTCCTGAAGGTTCCTAAGCCTCTCCTCATTCTTTTTTCAATTCTTCTTTCTTCATTCTGTTCTAGTTGAATGTTTATTTCTTCCTTCTGCCCCAAGTCAATGATTTGAGCCCTGGTTACCTTCCTCTCACTGTTGATTCCCTGTACATTTCTCTTCATTTCACTTTGCATAACTTTCACTTTTTCCTCCATTGTGTGACCACACTCAACCATTTCTGTAAACATCCTGATTGCCAGTGTTTTGAATTCTGCATCTGATCGGTTGGCTATCTCTTCATTGCTTACTTCTATTTTGGGAGCTTTGATCTGTTCTTTCATTTGGGCTGTATTTTTTTGTCTCAGCACAGCTGTTATGATGTAAGGGGTGGAGCCTTAAGTATTCACCAGGGAGGGGCCACACATGCATCACTTCATTATGGTGCTGTATGTGGGGGAGGGGTTGGAGAAGAAACAATGCCACTTGCTCTTCTCTCTGCCAGCTTTCAGTCACTTCCTCTGCTACCCCCAAGCAAATTGAGCCCTTCTGCTGCTGATTTCCAGGTGGGTGGGTTTGTGTACATTCTAGGACCCTATGGGTCTCTCCAATGTACTCTCCTGTGAGGCTAGGGGTTTCTCCTGCCACTGCAATCTCTGTAGGTTTTTACTGCCAAAGGTTTTGAGGCTTTATTTCCCTGTGCTGGCATCCTGGGTTGCATAGTCTGTCTCACTCCCCAGTTCTTCTTCTTGGTTATCCACTCACAAATGTGGGACCACCTGCTCCGCCAGCCACCACCTTGCCACAGGTCCTCTCCATGCCAGCTGCCCATCTCTGCCCCTCCAACCGATCCGATGAATGTTCCTTCTTTAACTCCTTGGTCATCAGACTTCCATACAGTTTGATATTCTGGCAGTTCTGGTTGTTTTTTTCTTTTTAAATTTGTTTTTGTCCTTCTTTTGGTTGTGCAGGGAGGCAAAGTATATTTGCCTGTGCCTCTCCATCTTGCCCAGAAGTCATTTTCCTAATTTCTGCATGTGATATTTCACTGTTGGTGTGCAGAAATACCTTCAATTTCTGAATGTTGACTTTGCCATTTTGCCAAATTCATTTATTAGGTCAAGTAGTCTTTTTTTTTTTAGAGTCTATAGGCTTTTCTATGTACACTATCACATCATCTACAAACAGTGACAGCCTTACTTCCTCCTTTCCAATTTGGATGTCTTTTATTTCTTTTTCTTGTCTGATTGCTGTGGCTAGAACTTCTAATACTATATTGAATAGAAGTGGAGAAGGTGGGCGCCCTTGTTTTGTGCCTGATATTAGGGGGAAAGCCTTTATATTTTGCCCATTGAGCATAATGTTGGCTATAGGTTTCTCATATATAGCCTTTATTATGTTGAGGTATGCTCCCTCTATTCCCACTTTGCTGAGTGTTTTTATTATAAGTGGGTGTGGTACTTTATCAAATGCTTTTTCAGCATCTATTTATATCATCATGTGTTTTTTGTCTTTCATATTGTTTATATCATACATTATATTTATTGATTTGCATGTATTGTAGCATCCATGCATCTCTGGGATGAATCCCACTTGATCATGGTGTATGATTGTTTTAATATATTGCTGGATACATTGAGCACGTTTTTATGCACAGGACATACATTAACCCATTTAATGTTCACAATGATCTTATAAAATAGATGGTATTACTAGGCTCATTTTATAAATGAGGCAAGAAAAGTGATGTACCTTTCCCAAAGCCACATTGCTGGGATACAGCCAGGACAGCCAGCTTTGAGGCTCACTCTGTCCTCTGCTTTGTAACATCTCAGGCATTTGGCTACTTCTGTATCTCTCCTTCTCAGCATTCTCAGATTCTCATAGGAACCCTATAGCCTTGCCCTTCTCCTACTGTATTGATTTTCTTTAAAATTTTTTTATTTATCTTTGCAAGGGAAGAGATGGAAAGAGGTAGAGAAATATCAATGCATGGTTGCTTCTCATGCATCCCCTGCTGGGAACTGGCCTGCAACCCAGGAATGTGCCCTGACAGGGAATTGAACCACGACCTTTTGGTTCACAGGCCCGTGCTCAATCCACTGAGCTACACCAGCCAGGGTTGTATTGATTTTCAAAGGTATCGTACTTAATATATCTTCCCACTTAGGGGTAGGGGCCAAATATTACAAGGTCCACACAAGGAGCCTGTAATAGAGTTCAATAAATGTTGGTTAAGTGAAATTGATGAAGGTCCTAACTTGTCTCTCAGCACCGGAGACCAACACTGTTGCTGAGGTCTCTCAACCAAACTCCTGTCTTTCCCAAACCCTCTCCATGGGCCAGAGGCAGCATAGCTCTGTCTTCATCGTCTTAACCAGCTCTTTAAGGCTAGGCCTTCATTCTGTTTTCTTGGTCTCCTATGATCTGTCCTCAAAATATCTACCTATTTTACTTCTCCCTGGGTTCACTCAAGCAGGACATTCTCTTAGTCCTGCCTGAACATGCAATGCCCTCCACTTCAAATGGTCTTTTCCACTCTAACCACTGGTGCAAACCCTTCCCACCCTGGAGGCTCATTCCACACACCACACCCATACCAGCTCCTCAGCTGAGCATCTTCGTCCCTCCTCTGGATTTCCACAGCACATCTCTGTGCCTTTGGTGTGTGTGTCTCTCTCTGATTATGGCATTCCTTTCAAGTCAACCAATGGTCCACATGCATGCCTATTTCTGTTGCTACTCTCAGCCTTTTAAAGCTAGGATCTATGTAAAATCCACCTGTATTATCTGGAAACACCTAGTGCAATGACTTACAAATAGTAGGCATTCAATGAATATTTCCACAATGAAGAATGGATGTTAACACTCACTTACTTTCATGAGGCATTCACTGTTAGCTTATTGGGTAATAGCATGCAGTGGGGTCAGTCAGTGAGGGTACATCATCCACCAGCTTCCTGTCGGCAGATGTTGCCTGTTGTAGAACAGCATGCTGCCCTGTTCAGCACAACTGCAAAACAGAAGGTTCTCTTGGCAGGAATGTTGGCACACACTATATTATATAGGCTGTGCCCGAGCCAGCCCTTCCACTGGCAGAAGAGCCTTCTCAGAACTGGCTTGTGCACCTTCCACAGGCCTCCTGCCACCCAAGCAGACGGACATAAACCTAAGTACACTGGGCAGCAAGCCTGCACATCAGGTTGGAGCTCCCAATGAAAGATTTGTCTGTTGTACACAGTGTTACTCATGTACAAACAGCAAAGCACACTGCTGTGTTATGGGAAGTGTTGCAAAGGAATTACCTTCATGTTCTAATTTTGGAATCCATTAATTAAAGAGTCCCAGACCTGGAGGTGGGAGGGAGGATGAAAAAGAGCAGAAAGAAACAAACACTCTCCTTTTAAAGCTTTGACTGGTGACACCCCTGGAGCCAGAGAGATGCTTTCTCTTTCCAGGTGGAGCTCAGATTTAAGTTGTGTTTTTAGGCAAACAGCTAAATCCACAACCTGGATATCAAAGCTGCAAGTGAGGTAGCAAGATAACAGATACTTCTCTTAGGAACCTGTATGCCTGCACACATGGGGGTGAATATAAGTTTAAAGTCTCCCCATTAGAGCAAAAATCTAAAACCATGTTCCAACAGCACAGGTTCAAAGAGAAGAATGTACTCAACAAACCGCCTTATTGATAACCTAGCTGCAGTAATATCCGAGCCCTGGCTGAAAACCTTTATTGACTCAGGAGTTATCTTAATTGTCTGATGGCCCAAGATGGCTAGACAACACAGACAACTAGACAACAATGTAGCCTTTGAAGTACATTACAATTTTAAAAGCATTGACAAAGAAATAATACCACCTCCATCTCCAAACCACTTTAATTCTGGTCTTTTTTGTGACACTAAAGACAGATAGGACCTGCATTGATCTACTTGTTCGGTAGGCTTCACAAGTAATAACTGTCTGCTAGGAATTGTGTTTTTGCTTTTACTTCCCAAACTCTAATGTGCCCATGACTCATTTGGAATAGAAGTTCAGCTTGAACTTCACAGTCAATCATCGTCAGGATGAGCCAAAGAGCTACAGGACCATGGGGAAGCTACATAATGGAAAACAGATAATCTGGCAACATAACTGTCCAATGGCCAGCAGGTGACCCTGTGGCTGGACCAACATGCTGCCCAGTACTGGAAGAAGATCAGTCTCAGGACTGGCTTATAAATGTTCATTCAGGGCTGTAACTTTGGAAGCTGAGAACTTTAACAACCTCAAGCTCTGCTGGTCACACAAGGGCTGTCAGGTGCTTCTCTACAGATAAAATCTATCCTGTCTGTTTATTATCTGCCTGTTAAAAGTCACTCCTTGTTTCCAGACAGCTCCAGGCAGAGGTTTGGCTAGGGATTAAGTATCCATCATGAATGTGGCTCAAAGACAATGAAAAAGAATAAGAGAGAAGTTTAAGTGTCTGCTGTGGAAGGGATACCTCATTGTGACAGCTCAGAATGTTGAGTTTATGAAACAATGGAGGGTAAAAATATACAGCTTTATGATACATTACAGTTACTCTTGAAACATTTTGTCTGTAAAGGAAAGGTAAATTTATTTTCAGTAATGAGTCAAGCTCTAGCATTTGGTAAGATGTTTTACATAAAAGATTTTGAGGAAATTAACTTCTAATTTTATTTACAGATACACATGCATTTCTAGAGCTTCAGAAGAATTCGAGACCCACTAGTTTTTCAGTTAGAATTAGTCCAAGAGTTTGACTTTTAGCATCTTTGGATGACTTAATTATACATCATAAGTGTGTCCAAACTCATCTTCTCTGCCCAGAATTTTTTTTTCACTCTCAACTGTTTCTGGCAGGAAGTCACTACAAATGTTCATTTGTCTGGTAACAGGATGAATGGCCAACTCCTGGCATGTACAAGTTGAAGAAGCTATAATTTGCTTCTCATTTCCTTTGAAGGTCAATAAATTTAATTCTGTGATTGAAACCCAGGGCCTTCGGTAAATCTCCAGAGCATTATGATTCCTTAGATGGCAAATAATTTGGAGGTGGGATATGTTGACCTGTGCGCACATGTTAAACAATTATAAATTGTTTCATCTGTCTCAGACATAATCAATAGCAAGAGTCCAAAATATAAATCCTCTCTAAAATGAGGCAGCCAAGAAATACTGCAGAAGGACTGGTGGATTTACCAAGGTACTGACACCCCTCAGTGGCTTCAGATTGTGACAAATGATACTGATGTTCAGACTTGGCTTGACATGAACCGGTGACTTCTGTCTATCTCTAAATTCCTTTTTGCCAGGAATAAAAAAAAAACCCAAATGTCTCATTTATCCCATTGGCATTGTTCCTACTTGATAAACTAGGATGACACTTCTCCCAAGTAACCATCTCATAGTTTTCTAGCTGAGCTAGTTAGTATAGGGAATGTTCTGGCATTGGACAATACACAATAAAAATCATTCTTCTCGTTTGAGCTTAGGAGGAAAGGTAGGACATTTGGGACAAAGTAGTTTTGCCTTTACCTCTTCCAGTCCATATAACCTTTGACATTCAAAAATGGAAAATTTTTTTTTTATCCCTGGATACAGATGAAGCTACTGGCTGTCTCTAAGTCTCCTAACTGGAGATAACTGGGAGTACAGCTGCAGGAATGGAACTGTTGGGATAACAGTGGCTCCTGGAAGGATGGAAATGAGCATGTAAATGCACTTGCAGCAGAAGAATTGAGGCAGAGTGACCTATGAGTTCAGGTCACAATTGGAAAAAGCACATTTGAGAGTGACAAGAAGGTCAAAGTTACTGACAAGTATTAAACTCCAAATCTACCTCCCTAAAAAATTCTATTTGTCTAAATTAAAAGGGTTCTCCCTCTGGACAGCTGCATGCAAAAATATGAAACTTGACCACCAATGTACACCATATACCAGAATAAACCCAAGATACATAAAAGACTTAAATATAAGTCAGGACACCATAAAAGTTCTAGAGGAAAACATAGGCAGGAAAATCTCAGGTATTCCACAGAGCAATATTTTCAATGACACATCCCCTAGAGGAAGGAATATAAAGGAAAGAAGAAACAAATGGGATCTCATCAAAATAAAAAGCTTCTGCACAGCTAAAGAAAACACCAGCAAAATGTAAAGGGAACCAACTGTATGGGAAAACATATTTGCAAATGATATCTTGGACAAGGGTTTGATCTACAAAATATATGAAGAACTCACACAACTCCACTCCAAGAAGACAAACAACACAATTAAAAATGGGCAAAGGATCCAAACAGACATTTTTCCAAGGAGGACATTTAGAGGGCCCAGAGACATATGAAATGATGCTCAGCATCACTAGCCATCAGAGAGATGCAAATTAAAACCACAATGAGTTATCACTTCTACCCAAGTCAGAATGGCCATCATTAACAAATCAACAAATAATAAGTGCTGGTGAGGGTACGAAGAAAAGGGAATCCTAGTACAAAGTTGATCTGAATGCACACTGCTGCAGCCCCTGTGGAAAACAGTATGGAATTTCCTCAAAAATAAAAATGGAATTGCCTTTTGACTCAGCAATTCCACTGCTGAGACTATGCCCTAAGAATTCTTAAACACCAATTCAAAAGAGCCTATGGACTCCAATGTTCATAGAAGCACAATTTACAATAGCCAAGTGTTGGAAGAAACCTAGGTACCCATCAATAAATGAGTGGGTCAAAAACCTGTACATTTACACAATGGAATACTATGCAGCAGAAAGGAAGAGGGAGCTCCTACCCTTCACAACAGCATGGATGGAACTCGAGAGTATTATGCTAAGTGAAGTAATCCAGATGGTGAAAGACAAATATCATGTGATCTCTCCTGTAAATGGAACCTAATCAACAAAATAAACAAGCAAGTAAAATACAACCAGAAACATCGAAATAAAGAATGAACTGAGAGTAACCAGAGGGGAGGGGGAAAAGGGATAACAGGGTAAAGAAGGGAAAGGGTGATCAAGGAACATGTATAAAGGACCCAAGGCCAAAGCCAAAGGGAGAAAGGACTGAGGGTGGGAGTTGAGGTGAGCGGGGCAGGAGACAGTGGAGGCAGGAAAATGAAGACCACTGTGCTTGAACAACAATGAAAAATAAATAAATGTTTACCATAAACTCATAAAATGTAAAAGAGAAAATAAAAATAAAAGGGTTCTCCCCATTTCTCCACCCTTTATTTCAATCTAACCCATACAATCTCCCTGTATCAGCTTGCTGGAGCTGCTACCAAAGTATCGCATATTGGGGGGCAGGAAGGGCATGGCACTTAAACAACAGTTTATTGCCTCATGGTCTAGAAGCCAGAAGTCCAACATCAAAGTGTCAGCAGGGTTGGTTCCTTCTGAGGCTGTGGGAGAAATCCTGTTTCATGTCTCCCTCCTGACTTCTGGAGGTCCACTGACTGGAATCTTAGGTGTTCCTCAGCCAAAGGCACATTACCCTGATGGCTGTCTTCACGTGCATGTATCATTATCCCTGTGTGTGTGCGCGTTTTTGTGTATAAATTCCTCCTTTCAATAAAGACATCAGTCTCATTGGATTAGCAGCCCACCCTACTCTAGTGAGATCATGTCCTAACTAAATACAACTGCAACAAATCATGATATGTCCCCTTCCTCTAGGGGAAACATCCTTTTTCAAATCATGCTACTTTCTGAGGTGCTTAGGGTTAGGACTTCAACATATGAGTTTGAGGAGGACATTATTCAAGCCACAGTACTCCCCATACAATATTTCTGTAACAGTGTTTTCTACTCCTAAGGCCAAGAGATGAGGGCCTCACCTGAGTTATGTAAGGGACATATCCAGTTAGAGGGAATACGAGTGCACAGATTCACTGACATGCTCAAACTACATAAGTTAAAAGGAAATTAGAAGCCAATTAACTAGAAAACACTTTTTTTAAGTCTAGTGGGTTGCTCAACTAAAAGGACCAGAAGGAAGTATACCAGTGAAGAACAAAGGAAATTGTAAAAGTGGGTTCAACCCAAGTATATAAAAAGTAAGGAAGTATAAATGCATGCAGTACAATTATCAAAATAAAAGTTTTGGTGAGTATTTTCTCACTCCAAAGGGCTTTGCATGCTCGTGTGGAAGGATATTTAGCCCATCTCAACCAGTGTTAAGAGTTCTGCATGAAAGATTTGAGAGCTATTTTCTCAAACCCTCAGACACTGTCTGGGTAGTGTCTTCCTGTGTCACACTGGGTGCATGGAAGACAAGTTAATTAATTCCATTCAAAGGATGCCTTCAAGTTTTGGGACCTAATTCTTTCCCAGACCCCTAGTTAAAAAGTACTAAGAGAGAAAGGCATGGCTCTTTTAACATTTGATAAAATAGACCTTAAGTCAGTAAATACATTGTTAGAGATAAAGAAGGTCACCTCACAAAGGATTTAATCCACAAGACACAAACATTTTCATTTGTATATACCTATAATGGACCGAACAGTTGACCCCAAAGACATGCCCCCATCCTAACACCCAAAAACTGTGACTGCTACCTCAAAACTTTTCTTGAGGTTGGTTTAAAATAAATTTATAAAGAAGCAAGAAAATCCAAACGCCCAATGTTTGTTTAAAATCCTAAACAAATATTAGCCCGTTGATTCAAAAATTATCTCTAAAAATAGAGTACATAATGTCCAAGAATAAACCTAGGCTTAATCTAGGAACAAAAACCGGACTTAATATTAGAAATTAAATTAAAGTAACATCTCCAAAAGGTACAGGTTATCTCAAAAAATGTTGCCAAACTGATAAAATTTAACCATTATTCATCATAAAATTATATATGTAAACAAAGCATAGAAAAGAATTTCCTAAATCCAATCAAAGGAATATTTTACACAATGAGCTACCAGAAACTAGAGGGGAGCTACAATGAGCTCTCCACAAACTATATCAACATGAAAAAGGAAATAGAAACTATCAGCAAAGGCCAAGAGGAAATGAAGAATACAATTTCGGAACTGAAGAACACAATAGAAGGAATGAAAAGCAGGATCGATGAGGCAGAAGATCAGATCAGCGAGTTGGAGGACACAGTAGAAAGAATCTCCCAGAAAGAGCAAGAAAGGGAAAAGAGGCTCAAAAAGAATGAAGAGGGACTAAGAGAAATGCAAGATAATATGAAACGTAATAATATCCAAATAATAGGAATACCAGAAGGAGAAGAAGAAGAACAAGGGATAGAAAACCTATTTGAAAGAGTAATGATGGAAAATTTTCCTAATTTGATGAGAGAAAAAGTTACACAAATCCAGGAATCACAGAGAGTCCCATTCAAGGGGAACCCAAAGAGGCACACTTCAAGACACATCATCATTAAAATGGCAAAATTCCAAGACAAAGAGAGAATCTTAAAGGCAGCAAGGCAGAAAAAGGAAGTAACATACAAGGGAGCCCCAAGAAGGTTAGCTACTGAGTTCTCAATGGAAACACTCCAAGCAAGAAGAGAATGGCAAGAAATATTCCAAGTAATGAGAACCAGAGGCCTACAACCAAGGCTACTTTACCCAGCAAGGCTCTCAATCAAGATAGAAGGCCAAATAAAGAGCTTCCAAGACAAAAGAAGTCTAAAAGAATATGCCTCCACCAAACCAGCTCTACAAGAAATACTAAAAGGGCTGCTTTAAGGAAAGGAAGGAAAAGAGAGAGACAGAGAGGAACTGTGGTACAAAAATGGCAATGAATAAGTCCCTATCAATAATAACCTTAAATGTAAATGGATTAAATGCTCCAATCAAAAGACATAGAATAGCTGAATGGATAAGAAAGCATGACCCACACATATGCTGCCTACAGGAGACCCACCTCAGGACAAAAGACCATCACAGACTAAAAGTGAAAGGCTGGAAACAAATTTTCCAAGCAAATGGACAAGAAAAAAAAGCCGGGGTAGCAATTCTAATATCAGACAAAATAGACTTCAAAAAAAGGGCCATAAAGAGAGACCCAGAAGGTCACTTCATATTGCTCAAGGGAAGAATCCAGCACGAAGACATTAACATCATAAATATATATGCACCCAACATAGGAGCACCCAAATATATAAGAAAAATCCTAGAAGACTTCAAGAAAGATATTGACAGCAACACAATTATAGTAGGGGATTTTAACACCCCACTGTCAAAAATGGACAGATCTTCCAAACAAAATATCAACAAAGATATAGCAGCATTAAACGACACTCTAGAAGAAATGGACTTGACTGATATATATAGAGCGCTTCATCCCAAAGAAGCTAAATACACATTCTTTTCAAATGCACATGGAACATTTTCAAAGATAGACCACATGGTAGGACACAAAATGAACCTCAACAAATTCAAGAAAATTGAAATCATACCAAGCATTTTCTCTGACCACAAGGGACTGAAATTAGAAACCAACCCCACAGGAAAAAACCCCAAACATCCAAAATCATGGAGACTGAATGGTATGCTATTAAACAACGAATGGGTCAAGATTGAAATTAGGGAAGAAATCAAAAAGTTTCTGGAAACAAATGAAAATGAACTCACAACAACCCAAAACTTATG
The DNA here is from genome assembly GCF_014824575.4 of Sturnira hondurensis. NCBI lineage: Eukaryota > Metazoa > Chordata > Mammalia > Chiroptera > Phyllostomidae > Sturnira > Sturnira hondurensis. Next base: position 14,774,668 of record NW_028087015.1, read on the forward strand.
GGACACGGCCAAGGCAGTCCTGAGAGGGAAGTTCATAGCAATACAGGCTTACCTAAAGAAAATAGAAACATTTCAAACAAACAACCTAACCCGACGCCTGCAAGAACTCGAAGAACAACAACAAAGACAGCCCAGAGCAAGTACAAGGAAGGAAATAACCAAGATCAGAGCAGAATTAAATGACATAGAGACCAAAAGCACAATTATAAGGATCAATGAATCCAAGAGTTGGTTTTTTGAAAAGATAAACAAAATAGACAAGCCTTTAAGTAGGCTCATTAAGAAAAGAAGAGAGAGGACACAAATAAACACAATCAGAAATGAAAGAGGAGAGATTACAACTGATACCACAGAAATAGAAGGGATTGTAAGGAATTACTATGAAGAACTGTATGCCAAGAAATTTGAAAACCTAGGTGAAATGGACAAATTTCTAGAAAAATATAATCTTCCAAAACTCAATGAAGAAGAAGTAGAAAGCCTGAACAGACCAATAACAGCAAATGAAATTGAAGCAGTAATCAAAAAACTCCCATCACACAAAAGCCCCGGACCAGATGGTTTCACAGGAGAATTCTACAAAGCGTTTAAGGAAGAGCTAACCCCTATTCTTCACAGACTATTCCAAAAAATCCAAAATGATGGGAAACTCCCAAACTCTTTTTATGAAGCGAGCATTATCCTAATTCCAAAACCAGATAGAGACACAACAAAGAAAGAAAACTTTAGGCCAATATCACTGATGAACATAGATGCTAAAATCCTCAACAAAATATTGGCAAATCGCATCCAACAATACATCAAAAAGATCATACACCATGACCAAGTGGGATTCATCCCAGGGATGCAAGGATGGTTCAATATCCGCAAATCAGTAAATGTAATACACCACATAAACAAAAGCAAGGACAAAAACCACATGGTCATATCAATAGACGCGGAAAAAGCTTTTGATAAGGTACAACACCCATTTATGATAAAGGTACTCAGCAAAGTGGGAATAGAGGGAGCATTCCTCAATATAATAAAGGCCATATATGAAAGACCTACAGCCAACATCATACTGAATGGGCAAAAACTGAAAGCTTTTCCACTAAGATCAGGAACAAGACAAGGTTGTCCACTTTCACCACTTCTATTTAATATAGTATTGGAAGTTCTAGCCACAGCAATCAGACAAGAAAAGGAAATAAAAGGCATCCAAATCGGAAAGGAGGAAACAAAACTGTCACTGTTTGCAGATGACATGATAGTGTACATGGAAAATCCTATAGACTCTACCAAAAAACTGCTGGAACTAATAAATGAATTTGGCAAAACAGCGGGATACAAAGTCAATATCCAGAAATCAAAGGCATTTCTGTATACTAACAATGAATCAGCAGAAGCAGAAATCAAGAAAAAAATCCCATTCGATATAGCAAAAAGAAAAATAAAATATCTGGGAATAAATCTAACCAAGGAGGTTAAAGACCTGTATGCAGAAAATTACACAACACTGAAGACAGAAATCAAGGAAGACACAAACAAATGGAGACGTATACCGTGTTCATGGATTGGAAGAATTAACATCATCAAAATGTCCATACTACCCAAAGCAATTTACAGATTCAATGCAATACCTATTAAAGTACCAATGGCATATTTCACAGACATAGAACAAACACTTCAAAAATTTATATGGAACCATAAAAGACCCCGAATAGCAGCTGCAATGTTAAGAAAGAAGAACAAAGTAGGAGGGATCACAATACCTGATATCAAACTGTATTACAAGGCCACTGTAATCAAAACAGCCTGGTACTGGCATAAAAACAGGCACATAGACCAATGGAACAGAATAGAGAACCCAGAAATAAACCCAAATCTCTACAGTCAATTAATATTCGACAAAGGGGGCAGTATCATAAAATGGGGTAAAGATAGCCTCTTCAACAAATGGTGTTGGGAGAACTGGACAGCTACATGCAAAAAAATGAAACTCGAGCACCAACTTACATCATACACCAAAATAAATTCAAGGTGGATAAAAGACTTAAATATAAGCCATGACACCATTAAAGTCCTAGAGGAGAACATTGGCAGGAAAATCTCAGATATTTCACGCAGCAACATTTTTACTGATATGTCCCCTAGAGCAAGGACTATAAAGGAAAGAATAAACAAATGGGATCTCATCAAAATAAAAAGCTTCTGCGCAGCTAAAGAAAACAGCATTAAAATAAAAAGACAACCAACTGTATGGGAAAACATATTTGCCAATGATACCTCAGACAAAGGTTTAATCTCCAAAATATACAAAGAACTCACACGACTTCACTCTAAGAAGACAACTAACCCAATTAAAAAATGGGGAAAGGACTTGAACAGACACTTCTGCAAGGAGGACATACAGAGGATCCAGAGACACATGAAAAGATGCTCAATATCACTAGCTATCAGAGAGATGCAAATTAAAACTACAATGAGATACCACTTTACACCGGTGAGAATGGCTATCATAAACAAAGCAATAAACAACAAATGTTGGAGAGGGTGTGGAGGAAAGGGGACTCTGGTCCACTGTTGGTGGGATTGTAGACTGGTACAACCATTATGGAAAACAGTATGGAATTTTCTCAGAAAACTAAAATTGGACTTGCCTTTTGACCCAGCAATTCCACTGCTGGGATTGTATCCTAAGAACCCTAAAACACCAATCCCAAAGAACCTATGCACCCCAATGTTCATAGCAGCACAATTTACAATAGCCAAGAGTTGGAAGCAACCTAGGTGCCCGTCAGTAAATGAATGGATCAAAAAACTATGGTACATATACACAATGGAATTTTATGCTGCAGAAAGAAAGAAGGAGCTCCTACCTTTTGCAACAACATGGATGGAACTGGAAAGCATTATGCTGAGTGAAATAAGCCAGGTGTTGAAGGACAAATACCATATGATCTCACCTCTAACAGGAAGCTAAACAACAAAGCAAACAAGCAAGCAAAATATAACCAAAGACACTGAAATAGAGAACAGGCTGACAGTGACCAGAGGGGAGAGGGGAGGGAAGTTCAGGGGAAATAGGGGAGGGATTTAGAGGAACATGTGTAAAGGATACATGGACAACAACTGAGAGGTGGAAATGGGAGAGAGGGAGAGAGCAAGGGGGTGGGATGGGATGGGAGTAATAGACAGAAAACTGTACTTGAAAAATAATTAAATAAAAAATTGGAAAAAGAAAAAAACACAGTAATATCAAAATACAAATTCCCCAAGCATAAATGTAATAATACTATATACATGACCTCTTCAAAGAGTATCATTAAACTTTACTGAGAGATATTAGAAAACTTAAACAAGTAGATTTACCATGTTCATATAATAAAATATTCAGTATTTTAAAGATTTTAAGGTGGCAATTCCTCTAATTCATTACAGACTTCTTGCAATCCTTATGAAAATACCAGCAGGTTAGTATGTGAGGGTGTGGGTGTGGAAATTGACAGGCTGATTCTAAAATGGATGAAAATGCAAAGGCCCACAAGTAGCCAAGAGACGAATGGAGAAGTTACTGTTGTTAACACTCACTGTACCCGGGATCAAGGTTTGTTATAAACCTAATGTAATGAAGACACGTTGGCTGTGCGCAGATATAGCCAAAATGACAAACGGAACAGAACAGACAGCCTAAACACACGTACACACATTTGTGTGATGTCAGATGAAGGACGGGCTGGTGTTGCAAATCAGTGGGAGACGACAGGCTTCTGAATAAGCTGTATAGAGATAATGAAATACCCATAGGGAAAAAATGAAATAGAACACCTGCTTCACACCACAAACAAATTTCAGTTTAATTTAAATGCTCAATGCCAATACCCAAAATATATAACTTCTAGGTGATAATATATAAGAATAAACCTGAATACTACATTAGTCTGCTCAGGCTGCCATAACAAAATACCATGGACTGAGCAGCTCAAGCAACAGACATTTACTTTCCCACAGTTCTGGAGGCTAGAAGTCCAAGGTCAAAGTGCCAGCAGGGTAGGTTTCCTTGAAGTTCTCTCTTTGGCTTATTAAACAATAGTTTAATGGGGGCATATTCATTAATTTGGTTTATATTAAACAACCATTCAGATTGTATAGATTTGCTATAAGTTGTTATATTTCAAAATAATACAAGAAAAAATAATATAGGGAAGAGACTATCTCTAGGTAGTCTTGGACACCAAAAATGGAAGTGAGAGTTGGTAAGTAGCAGGAAAGGTGCAAGCAATCTCGCACAACTGGGTGTATGAAGTGGGGCCGGCTGCTGGTATTCATGCCCAACCACCGAGAGGCAGATGGGTTTAATAGCTGTGTTTAAAATGTCAGGTGCAAGAACAATAAGAGTTTTTCTTTAAACGACTTTTGACTAATTCCCTCCCAGCTCAAGAACCTACTCATTATAATGTTTTCTTTCTGTCTATCAGGGACATTTGAGCCCCCACCTACGAGCAGCTGGGGTTTCACGTCAGCCACTCCCTTTGGCCCCCAGATACACCTCCAATCATATGTAACGTGGAATAGAAACACCACGTGGTCAAGGCAATCAAGAGGAAAGCAAAGATACACGATGAGGGGAGAAGTTAGTCTGTAGTAAGAAAGAGCTTACAGAACTGAAAGGAACCACAAGAACTTTCTGCCAGACAGTAGATGTACTTCCATTTAAAAACCACATCTGGTTTTTCCTAGAGTGAGTTCATCCCCATTTAAGAACTGAAAATTCAGCATTTTTTTCTAAGGTATCTTTTTTAAACGTTGATGTAAGTGCCCCAGATGATTTTGCTTATAGTATTTCATTGATTATTGTGTTCTGCTCTCTGCAAGCCATAGATCTGTCGCAATCTGACCAAGTGTCAGTTGTTTTGGTTCCAAAGCAATTCTGTTCTGAGTCACACACACACAAGCAAAGTAATGTCAAGAGACCGGTAAGAGCTGCCCATTATAAACCTCAGTTGCTGGTTATTTCTTCCACAAAATTGAATGTATGACTCCAGCTATTGTCAACAAACATGCACAGCAACACTGTTCGCACCATCTGGACGATAGCCCCTGAGAAAGGGGCCGAGTGGGCTGAAGTCTGAGTCACGATTATAACTGCAAGGACAATAACTCTTACCTCTCACAGGACTCAGTGAAAAACGGAACAAATTAAAATGGATTCAAAACATCAGTATGAAGGTGCTAAAAGTGCTGTGTGCGATCTTGTAAGATATTAAGTCAACTATCCCACTGTGTATTGCCCCAAAAGTCTAATATCTTATCTGGCAGGTTATGACCTTCCAGAGACCTAAGCTGGAAGCGTGTGTGTGCATGTGTGTATGTGCATGCACACATGCGTCCGAGTGTGTGTTTGAAGCAAAGGGAGTAGTGATGAGAGGAGGAAGGATGACAGACATGCAGGAAAGGAATCAGAAAAAGAAATGCATAATGGAGAAACCATGATCAAACTGCCCTTTGGCTAAAAAAAGGCAAACACTTGAGTGAACATCTGAGCAATAAGGTGCCAAAGGTGGTTTTTGTGGTGAAGGCTTTTTCTGCCCTCTGCTAGGAAAGCACCACCCACCATCCAGACCACCCTCCCCGATCCCACTGTGGGGGCTTTTCATCTCCAGTCCCCATTCCTTCCCAACTCCTCCACCCCACCTGATCTCCCCACTTTTCCACTCATCTCTCCAGAGTCCAAGCCTCTCTGAAACTCTCCGAGGCATCAAATAACAAGCCAGGGCAGGGGGAGGGGGGGAACTAATAGGAAATAATGAGCTAGGGAACCAGGACTAGGAAGGAAACTCCCTTTCAATAACAATTTATGGTGCCTACTGCTAGTTCCATTCTGCTGAGAATTCTACATGCAAGGGGTTTATTGGGAGGGAGCAGGAAAAGACAGGAAGAGGCTGAGATGGCCATGGAGGTCTGACGCTGTGGGAGGAGAGAGGGAAGGAAGACCAAAGGGAAGGAGTCTCAGACTGCAGGAATAGTGCTGTGGTCAAGTCTATGGGAAAACCTTGAGTCAAAGTCACCTCCTGGAGAAGTCCTGCGTTATGCTTCCATACTCAGCCATGCCCAGTCATGGTCTGGTGGCAGCTTGCAGAGAGGGTGGTCGGTGTAAATGTGGGGATAGGTAAGAAGGGGCAGCAAATAGGGCCATTGGTCAATTATGCTTTCTGCTGAGGAGAGAAATCTGAGCAGCTGCCTCTCAAATAGTATGTTCCTGAATCTGCTGGTTGCCTGGAGTTACAAAGCCCATTTTTATTGCTTACCCCACCACACAGAAGTTGCAAATGGACTGCAACGGGAAGAATCTAGCAAAGTCAGATTTTTATTTTTGCTGTTTGTCTGGTTTTGGATTTGGACTGGAATAATATTTTTAAAACTTCTGAACCAGTTAGCAACATTTGAAAAACAACAGATTTTTACATGTTAAATATCCAGATTTTCAACTTTTCTTGAAATGAAATGCAAAGGGCCACCATTCTCTCATGTTGGCAAAAGAGCAACGTCCCCCTCAGGGACACTTCAGTCTCCAGTTGGCCACAGGCCCCACCACTCCTTTATGCCACTGATTACCTTACTGACTGTCCCCTCTGGTCATTTGAACTTTTGCCCGCATTTGTGCCTGTGTCACTGTGAGAATATAAGTTGAGGACAACAATCCTGTGTGTTGGGATCCCTGATGTAAATCAATGGTCTGGAATGGTGCCAGGCACATAGGAGCTGCTAAACAAGCATCTAGGAGGGGGCGTGCTACCTCCTAGTGTCAGAAGAAATTGTTTGGGTTTACTAACAATTGTTAGTGAGGAAAATGAACCTGTTTCAAAGCTGAGGCTAATCCTTTTCAACACCACCCCCCACACACACATACACAACTAAGTTGGCACCTAAGAAGAAGCTGGGACCCCAGACACAGCAGAGTACACATGTTCGCAGGAGTGTGTGGGACCAACATAGCTACAGAATGAAGCAGAACGTCTACCATTTGCATGCCCTGCACTCCCAGGCAGGGATTCCCTCCTTCCCTCCGGAACTTAGCGGAAAGGAGTGGGCTTGCCCGGGGAAACAGTGCTTCCCTCAGCTCCTCTCTGGCCCCAGCTCAGCCCAAAGCATTGCTACAAAATACTCGGTTGGGCCACATTCTAGGGCAGGCCGGTGTGAGGGGTCCTCACCCCAGAGCTAACACACACTTAGGCATAATGGAAAGAATTGAGTTCAGCAAACAATGTGACGTGCGATTTGCAAACGGCACAAAACTGCACACGGACGAATGGCGCAAATCAAACGCAGGACTGCCTGCCAGAGGCAGGTCCCCCGTGGAGTCTCCCCAGCTCTGAAAATGACTACCAGATGATAAAGGAGAGCAGGCCCCATGCAATCTGATTACCAGGAGGGACTGGCAAACCCATTAGGAGCAAATAGGCCTCCTTCGAGTTCACTTTACTTGCTAAAAACAAGTAACACTAAGTTTAAAAAATGAGTCAATTTTTCATCCCATTTCTCACTGTCATGTATTTGCTTCATCCATTCTAGCTAAAGGAGTGAAGAATATTTGTGTCTGAGACCAAACTTTGCTGTTATTAAAAACCAAAGTTGCATCTAGGCCCGATACAAGGCAGAGAGAAGGAGAGCCTTCCATTTGTGGGCTGCTTGCTATGGTGGCCTCCTCTGCGGAAACCCAGTCCAAGGAGAAGGGAAACAACTCTGACGGAGCACCTTCAATGCATCTGACTGCAGAACGCTTTGCATAGTTTTTCATTTAATTCCCTGTTCTAAGGGATAAGGAGGCTTATAAGAAATCCACTAGAATGCTAAAATAGTGCAGCTGTTATAGAAAACAGGAGACTCCTCAAAAAAAATTAAAAATAGAACTACCGAAAGATCCAGAAATCCCACAGCTGGGCATTTACCCAAATAAACTGAAACCAAAATCTCACACACCAGCCTACTGAAAGGGAGAAAACATTTGCAAACTATGTATCTGATAAATGGTTAATATCCAAAATTAGTTCAATGTTCCATTTCTACACATTGAAGCCACTGAACCCATTAAGGTTATAATAAGGAAGAAAGACATTCCTCCTTGAACTAGAAACTGAGGAATCCCAGAAAGAAGGCAAGTGATGGGGCCCGGACAGGAGACTTTGGTCTTTGTTTAGGAGGGCATTGGTATCAAAGGACAGAGGGACACCAAACTGCCCATAACCAAGGAGCCAGCTTGGGGCTATACTCAGAAGAGCACCAGCAAGGTGAAATGCTGCAGACCAACTGTATTGGAGAAAATCATGGTTTCAGATTTGCATACATTAAGTTTGAGGAGCTTTTTATCTTACTTGACCTGTTCCTTATTCATAGTTTTACCAAGTACTGTTTTGGTTCTCATTTGATCTTTCAACAGCACCAACCCCATTGACCATCATCCTTCTGAAACATAATGGCCCTTGCTCTTTGTAACACAGCTATCACCATGTTTACTTCTTCCTCCCTCCTCTGACAGCCTAGCAGGCACCTGACTTCAGGTTCCTGGGCCCCCTTCTCTTCTCACTCCCTCCTCTCTACCTGACCAGTCTCACCCACACCTACAGTTCCAAATGCCTCCTATGTATAGATGACTCACATTTACAATGGACCTTGGTCTCGCTTCCATGGACATCGATAACTAGATCTTCAACAGCCTACTGCTCTCTCAAATATCTCAGAGTTAGCTCAAGTGCAGGGTCATGCCAGCATTCTTATAAGAGACCAAACCAAGTGTTTTGCTTCACAGCACTTCCTCCTTTTCCTGCTTCCCCTCTCCCATGAGCAGGTCTGCACCCCTGGTCTCACTAGTCTTCGTCCTCACATGGTGTACTTCTTCTCATCTACAGCCCTTTTAATTTCTAGGTTCAAACAATAAGACTTGACTAAGCATTGACTACATACATTCTGCTAGACACTAGGGAATTGAAAATAGTTAACACATCGATCCGGTCTTCAAGGGCTTTGTAGACTAATAAATAACAGCAGACATGAAAATAAAAAAGTACCATAAAGTATAGTACAATGTGATTATAAAACAAAGCCAGAACTACTATGAGCCCACAAAAGGGAAAGTGATCATCTCTCCCAGAAGAAGGAGGAGGGGATGCACTCGCTGTGCTTTGAAAGCTCAGTGAGTGCTCTCCATGAAGATAGGACAGACCAGAGGATGAAGCGCACTGCAAGCAAAGATGGGCCTGTCCAAGTCACCATGCCTGTGGGAAGACACAACAGAAAATGTTACAGGAACTAAACTAATTTAAAATGCATTGCACTAATTTTCCTTAAGCAACTCTCATTTGAAAGTCTAAGTACCAGAAGAATATAAGAAAACAAATTTTAAGGTAGCAATTCTAGGGTTTGGTTTGTTTGTTTTTGCATTTTCAGATTTTTGCTGAATGACACAAGGTTTGCATGATTAAGGATCTGGACAAGACTGTCTTTGTTAGATTTCATGAAAGTAGCTGGTGGGACTTTATCATGAGAGAAAACTTACATGAGAACAGCTGATGGGACCCCCCCCCCCCGCCCCGCTTCCATGAGAGCAAGAGGCAAGAGCCAAATTCAAGAACCAGGAAATAATCAGGGGAATGAGAACAAAACAATTTTCAGAGGAAACCTTAAAAAGGAGAATTAAGCCCTGGCTGGTGTGGCTCAGTGGACTGAGTGATGATGGCCTGGGAACCTAAGGGTCGCTGGTTCAATTCTGAGTCAGGGCACATGCCTGGGTTGTGGGCCAGGTCCCCAGTGGGGAATGTACCAGAGGCAATCACATGTTGATGGTTTTCTCCTCTCCTTTTACTCCCTCTCACCTTTCTAAAAATAAATAAATCTTATTTTTTTAAAAAGGAGAGCTAGGCCATGGCCAGTGTGGCTCAGTTTCTTGGGTGTCATCCCATACACCAAAGTTTTGTGGGTTTGATTCCCAGTCATGGCACATACTTGGATTGTGAGCTTGGCCCCAGTCTGGGTGCATGTGCAAGGCAACCAGTAGATGTTCCTCTCTCACATCAATGTTTCCCCCCTTCCCTTGCTCCCTCCCCCACCCTCTCTTTCTCTTAAAACAAAAACAAGAACAGGAAAAAAAGGTGTTAAAAAGGAAGAGTTAGGATAAGCAAGCCAATCAAAGATCCCACCTGAAAGGGTGAGATGTCTTCCCAAATAATTCTCGATGATCAGAGGCCAGTTGGAGGAGAGGCAGTGTCTCTGTCAGACCATGTCCTTTCCAAGGTTGGCCAAACAACAGTCGTCATTTCAGAGGCTGGTTGTGTTCATATCGGCATCCTGTTTTCCTGTAGCCAGTGCCACAGGCAACGCTCAAATCACACCTCAGTGTCACTCAGCTTGGCCTGTTGCAGCCCTGGATACAAAGGACTACATCCCCAGGTCACCAGAGCAACCAGGAGAGAGTCTCTCCTTCCCTTCCCCCACTGCTTCGATTTGGCCAGGGGAGCATGTTCACGGAGACCTGAACGGATCTAGAGGAGGAATTTGACCCCACGACCTTCCTCTCTTCATGTGTGAAAAAGGTGCAAGGTGAAATTCTTCCTCTAACCAAAATGGTTTCCCCAAAAGGAGGACAGTTAATTGATAGTTGTTTGGTTCAGCACGTGTCAAGCATCTGCTACAAGAAAGTGGCTGCACTGAAATGCACTGAGCATTTGCATCAAGAAAAGGAGAGGACCAAATAAACACAATCAGAAATGAAAGAGGAGAGATTACAACTATTACCACAGAAATAGAAGGTATTGTAAGAAATTACTATGAAGAACTGTATGCCAAGAAATTTGAAAACCTAGGTGAAATGGACAAATTTCTAGAAAAATATAGTCTTCCAAAACTCAATGAAAAAGAAGCAGAAAATCTGAACAGGCCAATAACAGCAGATGAAATTGAAGAAGTAATCAAAAAACTCCCATCACATAAAAGCCCTGGACCAGATGGTTTCACAGGAGAATTCTACAAAGCTTTTAAGGAAGAGGAACCCCTATTCTTCACAGACTATTCAAAAAAATCCAAAATGATGGGAAACTTCCAAACTCTTTTTATGAAGCCAGCATCATCTTAATCCCAAAGCCAGATAGAGACACAACAAAGAAAGAAAATTACAGGCAAATATCGCTGATGAACATAGACGCTAAAATCTTCAATAAAATATTGGCAAATCACATCCAACAATACATCAAAAAGATCATATACCACGACCAAGTGGGATTCATCCCAGGGATGCAAAGATGGTTCAATATACACAAATCAGTAAATGTAATACATCACATAAACAAAAGCAAAGACAAAAACCACATGATCATATCAATAGACACGGAAAAAGTTTTTGATAAGGTACAATACCCATTTATGACAAAGGTACTCAGAAAAAAGGGATAGAGGGAACATTCCTCAACATAATAAAGGCCACATATGAAAGACCTACAGCCAACATCATATTCAATGGGCAAAAACTAAAATCTTTCCCACTAAGATCAGGAACAAGACAAGGTTGTCCACTTTCACCCCTTCTATTTAATATAGTATTGGAAGTTTTAGCCTCAGCGATCAGGTAAGAAAAGGAAATAAACGGCATTCAAATTGGAAAGGAGGAAACAAAACTGGCATTGTTTGCAGATGACATGATAGTGTACATGGAAAATCCTACAGACTCTACCAAAAAACTGCTCGAACTAATAAATGAATTTGGCAAAACAGCGGGATACAAAGTCAATATCCAGAAATCAAAGGCATTTCTGTATACTAACAATGAAGCAGTAGAAGCAGAAATCAAGAAAAACATCCCATTTGATATAGCAAAAACAAAAATAAAATATCTGGGACTAAACCTAATCAAGGAGGTAAAAGACCTGTATGCAGAAAACTACACAACACTGAAGAAAGAAATCAAGGAAGACACACACAAATGGAAACATATACCGTGTTCATGGGTTGGAAGAATTAACATCATCAAAATGTCCACACTACCCAAAGCAATTTACAGATTCAATGCAATACCTATTAAAGTACCAATGGCATATTTCACAGACATAGAACAAACACTTCAAAAATTCATATGGAACCAGAAAAGACCCTGAATAGCAGCTGCAATTTTGAGAAAGAAGAACAAAGTAGGAGGGATAACAATACCTGATATCAAATTGTATTACAAAGCCACTGTAATCAAAACAGCCTGGTATTGGCATAAAAACAGGCACATAGACCAATGGAATAGAATAGAGAGCCAAGAAATAAACCCAACTCTCTACAGTCAATTAATATTCAACAAAGGGGGCACTAACATAAAATGGAATAAAGATAGCCTTTTCAACAANTCGGTCAATGACTGGATCAAAAATCTATGGTACATTTACCCAATGGAATTCTATGCTGCAGAAAGGAAGAAGGAGCTCCCACCCTTTGCAACATCATGGATGGAACTGGAGAGCATTATGCTGAGTGAAATAAGCCAGGCGGTGAAAGACTAATACCATATGATATTACCGTTAACAGGAATCTAAACAACAAAACAAACAAGCAAGCAAAATATGACCAATGACACTCAAATACAGAACAGGCTGACAGGGTCCAGAGGGGAGAGAATCACAGGGGAAAAGGGGACGGACTCACATGAACAAGTATAAAGGACACATGGACAATAACTAAGGTGGGAGGTGGACATGGTAGGGAGGTGGGGGGCACTGGGTGGGGGCAGGGCTGGGAATATAAGACAGAAAGCTGTACTTGAACAAGAATTACATAAAAATAAAAATTTAAAAAAAAGAAATGCACTGAGCATTTGATTATGTACAAGACATGGTCCCTGCCCAGAAGAGAATGTGTTCTGGGAAATGAGCAAGTCAACCTAAGTGACATAATTACTCTACTGTTAGCAAACCCAATGATCAAAAGTAAATCTCTAATATGGAGATTATTATTGCATATAATCTTGACTCATTGCTGACTTCAAAAGTATAGATTTTGTTTTGTAATAAAGATATGGAGAGTGGGGGGATACAGAAAACTGTAACTGAACAATAAAATAATTTTTAAAAGATATTGTATACACACACATATATATGTTTAGATACACTAATATTTGATATACTAATATAATATAGTCTTTTTCTCTAAACCAACAAAAGTAACTATGCATGTTCATTTTTTTATTCCAGGCCTATAAACACTTTTTATTGTATTGTGGCCTTAAAAAAACAAAAAATACAATATTTCCTGCAATTTTCCCCAAAAGGTTCCATGTAATTCAGAGCTCAGCAATGGTATAGCAATAGGAGCAATGTAATTCACACCAAGCTATTTAACTTTTTATTTTCTAGATAGTTACCTGTTACCTGGATTAGAGAGTGAATTCTCCAGAATATTTCACACCAACCAAAAAAGAATTATACTTAATGTCACAGGTTGTCATTTCATAAGCCAATTTCTCCTTCGAAGAGGCCCACTACTCCAGTGAATGCAAAAAACACATTTAATAGTAATCTAAAAATCAAAACCCTTATTATAATCAATATCCACCCATCACTCTGGGTAACAAAATGAGTAGGCTGAAATTAGATATGCAATTAGATATTTTTAAATGGCCCTCACACTTTTTATTTTCCACTGCCTTCACAACTTGGAGATTTCCTATATAAAATTGAATATAATTCATGACCACACATAAATATAAGTATGTCCAGAAATTAAATTTCACCTGTAAATTTATCCCACCCTTGGGCTACTAACCAAAGAGTTAGGTGGATTAATTAAATAGTTTAATGCCAACACATGAGAAAATGATTTGTTAATTAAGTTGGAGGAAATAATATATGCAGGCAAAAGATGATAACCACACTATCTGTTGGGCACAACCCTACTGCCTTGAAGAAACAGCATATCTAATTCTAAAATTCACTGGTGCCCTGTTATCATTAAGTCATCCATTAATCATTCATCTGTCAGATAATGTTCTGTCCTAATAATAATTGCAACCATCTTTTGAGGGTTTACGGCACATCAGAACTAGTCCTGAGAACTTAATAGGCATTTCTGCCCAGATAACCCTCATGGCAACCCAATAAGGTAGAACTATTCTGATTTTCATTTCATAATTAAGTGGCAAAGTAACTTGTCTTGAGTTTTAAACTAACAAGCAAAAGTCCTAGAATTCACTTGGACACCTGCCTGAGCCCCAGGCCTTCTTCCCCCTGTACTTGGCTCATGCTGCTCACCAACAATCCTTCCCTGAGCCCCCGTGTCTCTCTGGGGACCCAAGGGCCCATCACAGACAAAGCAAACATCCCACAGACTGGCACGTCTATAAGGCTGCCCTCGGAGGCCCCCACCCTGAGCACCTGGCCTTTTCCTCTCTGCCCCCCGACAGGGAAAGCAAGAGAAGCCACTCTTCCAGGAAAGTGCCTGGTGTTTTTACTACCCCCCACCCCCAGAATGTGCAGAATATTCCAAATAGTTAAACTATTATTAGAAGTACATACCAACCCCACTCTCGACACTGATTGTAATAAAAACAAAGTATCACATGGAATGAGTTAAGGGTTACTTTATTTACAGCATCAAATATGTCTTCCCATATTGACAAGATTATTGTAAAGGCAAAATATTTAACATAAAATTGTATAATGACTTTCTCTGATTTTGCTATTTTTAACTATACAGAGGAACCCCCCCAAAAAATGAAATTATATTCTAGAGTGTGGGCACCTTGTAGTACAGGCCCCCCACTAGGTGAGTGCTCTAGGAGCCCATCTGTATTAGTGGACTAGCTGGTGTTGTTGAGAGAGGCTGCGTTCAGCTTCAGTGACTTTCTTTGGAAGATTCTTTCTACATGTTTGCCCATTTCATGATGGGTGATTTATGAGCCCACTTTCCCATACCATGCTGAATGTTCATCAGTTTCTGACCAAAAAGAGCATAACCCCTGTGCCCTACCCTCCCTATTCACCCAGTCTCACCCCTGGTGCCTTTTTTATTTGCTTCCCTGGATGAAAAATGTTCTCAGAGGGAAATGTTTTGTTGATGTGGAAGAGGTGAAACAAGAAATAGCAGAAGCACTAAAAGTCATCAAAATTGACAAGTTCAAAAATTGTTTTGAGTGGTGAAAAAAATTTTTTGATAGGTGTATTGCCTCAAATGGAAAGTACTTTGAAGGTGACTGAAGTTTAAACATTTAAGAATACACAATTTTTAATCAATAAATTCTAGGGGAGTTTTCTGGGTCCTTCTTCATATCCTTTAGTTTTCTTAGCTTCTGGGTATAAATTTTTCCAGCTATTATTCTTTGGAGGAACTGTTCTAATTATCAGATTATGTCTACTCTACTTCTTTGGTTTTAAAGTCCTCTATTTTATAAAATTACAGAGCTACATGCCTGTGAGAACGGCTATCAATAAATCAACAAAAAATAAGCGCTAGAGAGGATGTGGAGAAAAGGGAAGGCTAGTGGACTGTTCATGGGAATGCAGACTGGAGCAGTCACTGTGGAAAACAGTATGAAATTTCCTTAAAAAATTAAAAATAGAACTGCCTTTTGACCCAGTGATTCCACTGCTGGGACTATAGCCTAAGAAACCTGAAACACCAATTCAAAGAACTTATGCACTCCTATATTCATAGTAGTGCTTTTTACAATAGCCAAGTGTTGGAAATACCCTAAGTGCCCATCAGTAGATGGGTGGACTAAAAAACTATGGTACATTTACACAATGGAATTCTACACAGCAGAAAGAAGGAAGGCCCACTTTTGGGACAGCGTGGACGGAACTGGGGACTATTGTGCTAAGTGAAATAAGCCAGGCAGCAAAAGACAAATACCATGTGACCTCACTTACAACTGCAATCTAATGAACAAAATAAACTAACACGAAAAATAGAAGCAGAGACATGGAAACATGGAGCAGACTGACAGCTGTAGGAAGGGAGGAGGCAGGAAATGGTGAAAGGAAGGGGAAGGGATTAGTCAAAGAACATGTCGGAATAAGCCATGGACAATGGAGAGGGGACTGATTGTGGGAGAGGGGTGGGCTGGGGGCAGGGGGGCAAAGGGGGAAAATAGGACAGCTGTGATAGAATAAATTTAAAAAATTATAGAGCTAGTAGGTGGCAGTAGTTTTGTTTTCAAAGTCCTGTATGGCAATGATGTTGCCAGGATTACACTCCCCAGGCAAAACCATCATTGTGTTGTCCTTAAACACACTCTCAAGATCTGCAAGCCTAGAACTACTGCATGTCTCCTCAGTGACTCCTCAACAGCCTCCCCTCAGGCTGACACTGTGGGATCCGGGCTCACGCTCTGGGTCAGACCATCGTGGCCAGAGTAGAATCTCAGTAAGAGCTCACCTCTGCTGTCTCCTTCAGACGACAGGACACTGCTACCAGAAGGTCTTTCTTTCCTCCTTTTATTTTTTTAAATTATTTCTATCCCTGGTCCAAAGTTTAGTTGAGTTCCCATTGGGTCCGAGTCCCCACACTGGGAGGCCTTCATGATACGGAAGTGAAAGTCCCAGACTTGGAGTCAGAAGACCTGGGCGGAGATACCACCTCCACCCTGTCTGTGCAATCATGCGATCTCCCTCAACTTCCCTTCTTCCATTTCTAAGTTGAGGTGAAAGATTTCTAAAGGTCACGCATTGATCTTAACTTCTCTGTGATTCCATCAACGTTCAGTCTTTAAGCCAAATCAATCCATTTCAAGCAGAAAACTCTCATCCACAGGACCCGGGTTTCTTTGGTGTTCACACAATACCGGTCCTTCCAAAGCCTCCTGGATGCTAAGGCAGACAGTGTAAAAGTGGGTCTGCTCTTCTCTGATTCCGTGAAGTCCAAATGGAGACCAAAAAACCTACCATGGGTAACAATGCAGTCCCAGACTTCATGGAAGGAGGAGGCACTTTGAAAATCAGGGCAGAGTTAGGCATCATTTCCTTCCTCTCTTTGAGCACATGGCTTTAGGAACCAGGCAGGTAAAATCACCCAGAGAGTGGGCAGGAGCCAGTGGGGGTGTTGAGGAACTTGGTGAACTGGAAAGGGGACGTCCTGCCGACAGCATTCAAATTTAGGTGTTTTTACAACCCTATGCTGGCCAAGTCAAATAAGGCTGTCAGCTAACTTCAAGCCCTGTGCTGCCGGCTTGCAACTTCAGCTCCAGACTTCCCGTTCCCTAGGAAACAGTGTTAGTCCCTGGGAGACACACTTGGGTGAGCTTGGTCCAACCCACAGGACAGCAAGGGAACAGCATGCAGGCACTCACTCACAGGCTGTGAGGGCCACAGAGGGTCTGTGTCTCACTAGTCCATCATGTGGGGTAAAATCTTACAGCCACTCCCCAAGTACTGTTCCAGGTTTGATAAGGAAGAGCTTAGTACATCATTGACGAGCATTGACCATTCTGCTGAAACTCCACGGTGTAAGGCTCAATGACTCCGTGTCTCAGATGCGAGGACTGCTCAGAGAGGAGGTGGCGCACATGGGACGCGGGGCAGGTAGGATTTCCCAGAAGTGAGTAGCAATTCCACGTAGTGAGTTAGAAGACAGAGGTGTTAAACAATTGACATAAACTGGGCAGGGTGGCAGGTGAGTCTTCTCAGGGAGGGTTATGGTGAATTCCTTTGGAAAGTGTTTAACCCCTTAGATGCCATTTCATAGACCTCTGGCAACTGTCCTGGTTAGCAGCCAGGTTTAATCTCTCCATTCCTTCATTCCCATCAGAAACTGCCCCAACTCTTCAGGGAAGTCATTTGTAAAATCAGGTGTGGTGGTGACTAGGGGACTTGAGAGGCCAGGTTGAAAACAGGAAGGGGCTCTGCCCCAGCTCCAGCTCTCTGCTGAGCCCCACAGAGAGAAAAGCATCCTCTCCAGGCATCCAGAGCCCCTGAGGCTGAGCAGACACCCAGCATCCAGGGAAGGGCAGGTGGGAAAGAACCATTTCCTGCTTGGACAACTTCAGGACAAGGACCTGGAACTCACAGGAGCCAGCTACCCGCATGAGGAAGCTGGACTCTAAGAAATGTAGGAGGAAAAGGGTATCAGACCAAAAGGTGTTAAGGGGTTCCAATATGCAGCAAATGTTTAGAGAGGGTGGACCAGTAAGCTGCTGCATTCTAAAGGCAAGGGGAGGTATAGCTTAGAGGAGAGCAGTGAAACTGTTCCTGCATTCACTTCTTCACATCACCATTAAAATGGGAATTCCAGATCTGTCCATCATTTCTCCCTGCAGTTATGGTTGCTGAAGTCCACAGTTGTCCTCTGGCAAATTTGGCTGGAAGTCCATCCTTCCAGAAGCCACGTGGAACATTTCACCTAGTCCTAAAGCAAACTCTGTCAGCCCAGCAACAGTCTTTCTCCCATTCTACTTGTAGTGAACATTGCCTTTGCTAGTAGGTTTTCAAAAATACTATTATTAAATAAACCTTTCCCAAATATACTTTGCAGAAGTATCTTTTATGGAAAACAGATGGTGAAAGCTAACCTAAAAATGCAAATCATGATGACTTCTTAATTTTAAAAGTTACAGTTACAACTCCCCAGGAGGGTCTGAAGGTGACAGCGACGACAGTTGCAGAAGAAACATCAGAAGTGGGACGTGACAGAAACTAAGGAAGGCTGTACAGTTGCAAAGAACAAAGGATATTCCTGGTCTTTAAATGTGGTTTGCTGAGCACTCACACGTGTTCAGTCCCCAGGTATTTATTCAACGAAGGAAGGAGCAAAGGCACTCCCACTACTCGGGGTACAGATTGGTCCCAAACGTGTCTGCACATGCCATGAGAAGTATAGAGTTCTCGAAGTGCACACGTAAGGCCCTTCCCCCTCCACGTTTCTGCCCGACTCCTCAGACAGGAATGTGAAACCACGGTTTGCCAATGCTCCTGATTCGAATATAATCACTCAGATGCGAGCCTCCTCTGGCGGTGGGTATGACACCAAGCTCTCTTCCATTTTCACAAAAATCTTCTCTTGAAACCCATCGTTCAGGACCACTGAACATTTAAGCATGTTCTTATTTTTGTAAAAAGTAGTTGGGCTTTCTCTCTAAATTCTGTTTCCTACACTTTATTATCCCCTCTCCTTCCCTCTTCCTGGAGCCAGAAGAAAGTTTAGAAATATTTCCAACTTTACCAGTAAATGTTAATAGTGCCCTTGTGAATAAAATTCCCTATAAATGCAAAGCATGCATCTTTCTGCCTTTTGACTCTATGTACTTCTTCAATAGCCAGTCACCACAGGTACTAAAAGACACGTGTGCAGTCTCTCGATTGATACATTGAGAAGTGCATCCAAGAACTAATCCTGTCATCAGTGGCGTCCGCATTCTCCGCCCCCCCCCCCCCAACTCGGGGCTATCTGGCCTTTGTCAGAGGATAAGCCGCCACCCTCCGGTGACTGGCTGACACGCTTGTGCTCGGAGCTGCCCTCACCTTCACAGAACTGGCTGAAATTAAACAGCTGGGGCTGTTTTCAAATTTCTGCCTGGGGACCACTGAATGTGTCAGAACTCAGCATAGATTTCCCGCTGAGATAAAAGTCTAAAAGTTGTTCTTTCTGTTTCCTTATTTTCTGTAAGGCATCTCCCCTTTCCCCCAAACAAATATCAACAGAAGAGCACGAGTTTCAAGTTCTCACCACAGGTTAGAGGAAAGAAAAGGAGTCCTGATGGCAGCTGCTGTTCACCTCCTGCTGGAGAAGTGGATGAAAATCCCGTGGGGGGAAAAAGCCGGAGGAGGACCCGGTACAGCCACAGCTGCCTTTTTCCTCTACCAGAATTAGGCATAATCCACTAAAACCGGCTCCCCTGGATGCCAGAAATGGGACTCGTTCTCACTGCCGCGTATGAGAAACATGAGTTGTCTGGGGCTTCCAGCTCATTCGTGGGTCCAGAAAACAAGCACAGACAACCCAACATCACACTGACCAGCCGGGAGGGGAATGTGATGAGAAGTGGTCCTTCCGGAAGTGCATCCAGGGCACTATGGTGCTGAAACACCAAGAGTCCCTCGATTGCCCACTGTTTAGTGAAGGGTTTCATGGGGACCCTCCTGCCACACTGAGCAGCACCCCCAATGGGACCGTGTCCTACAGGGGCTTTCCAGAAGGAGGGTCCTAATCATCAGAACGATCATTAGAGCCCTGAGCCACTTTCTCGGGCTCCACGTGCACAACCCCCCAAAGAGAACTGGGCACCTAAGCAAAGAAAATCTGATGGCACTTGGAAATGAGCCAAGAACACTATGTCTAAGCGGTAGCTGTCGGATCTCTTAGACAAAATGTGCCTTCCGAAGCTATCTGTCTGTCTTCGCTTTGGGGTTGTTCATGCTTACGTCATGTGTCCACATCATCTCCCTCGTTTTGCAGCTCTCAGATGTTCCCATCCACATCCAGCTGTCCCCTCCAACCATCATCCTGGTGGGGCTGCGGGACTTTGAGTTCAGCCCTCGGTGCAGAAACCAGACGCGGGGGCAACAACCAGTCTGGGTGTGCCAGCTGCACCACATTTGCCAGGCCTGATTCCTCATTCCTGGACTAACCCCCGTGCTTCACGCTGCTTGTCTGGGCCCTGCTTCTCTGATAAGCGTGTGATCTCTGCAGACGAACTCAAATGTGTCAGTGAGGCACAGGACACAAGGTTTGGGAATTTGGTTAAGGCGAAATTGTGCGGTAAAACATCTACAGCTCTCTCTCTCTGCCTGTGAGCCATCTCTTGGAGGTGGTCAAGGTGTTATCTGGTGCGTTCTTTTACTAAAGGACCAGAGGTTCCATATCAGCCGAGCTTTCTGTTTACAGCTGGGAGAAAACAGACAACCAGGGCATCCCCATGTATCTCACCAGGACACAGGTATTCTTCTTCAGGGTTGGGTTGGGTTTTTCCTTTATCAACAATAAAGGCAAAGTCACAGTCCCCTGAAGGCACAGAGTACGTGTAATAAAATCAAATTCTATAAACCCAAACTCCACTGGAGGAAGCCATTACTGTTATGTTTAAATCCACCAGTTGTTAAGTGCAGTCATACTTAAGATATAATTAAAGGGGAAAAACACTTATCTTCTGAAAGAATCCTTGTAAAGGTCCCAGGCTACAGAATTATGGATTCGCCTCTGCATAATCTTGGTGTTCTGGTGGGTAGTCTTGGAGCTGGCTAAGTTGGAGACTGGGGCGGGATCTTGAAAAGCCTCTCACGCAATCTGTGAGGAATTTTGGCTGAGGTGGACAAACCACAGTTCATCAGAAAGAGGGAGCCTTTGCTAAACTTGCTGAAAGAATAGCTGAGACTGAGAGAGACGGTGACCTGAGGACAGCTGTTGGAGAATAGCAACTTCTCTTTCGAAAAAACTCTCCTCACGATAGATCTAGACTAGATTTCTCAATCTCAGCACTACTGATACTTTTGTGCGGCAGCATTTGCTGCAGGAGAGCTCTCCCATCTTACAGAATGTTGAGTAGCATCTGTAGCTTCTAGCCACTAGATGCCAACAGTACCACCTCCCCGCATTGTGACAACCAAAAACATCTCCAGAGGTTGCCAAATTTCTGCTGGGGGACAAAACTGTCCCTGGGTGAGAACTACTGGTGCAGACAACAGCACAGACTCCTTCATGCAACCGGTGCCAACACACGGGCGGCAGAGCCAGCAGCAGAGGTCACCCAAAGCCAGACACTGAGAGTTCAGAGGCAGGTAGGGATGAAGGCTGGCATTCGGTATCAGTGCTGATTCGGTATCAGCCCCTGGAGAAGGGCTGACACCAAGACAATCACCAGAGATACCATATGCTGGGAATGAGTCAGGACAGAGACTGAGGGCTGAGTCAGGCTCAGATGAGGGACAAACTAAAAAACCAAACTTGGTACCAGGTAGCAATACTTTGTGGTAGATATCATGTATTTGGTGACAGAGATTGGAGAGTCTGAGGACCTTAATATTGAAAGACAAACCTTCTCAACCCTTATAGATAGAATTGATTGCATCAGCTACTATTGCTATGTAACCAGCTGCAACAAAAATTCTGGGGCTTAAATTATGAAAATGTTTTATCTTCCCTGAATCTCTGGGCCAGGTGGGATTTCTTCTGGTCCTGGCTGGACTCATACACGTGTCTGTGGTCAGTGGTGAGCTAGGTAGGCAGCTCTGAGGCTCTTGGCCAAGCTTTCTCATGTGCTTAATACAACGGAATGTGTGATTTCATGCCTTTGTGTTTAACTGTTACATTACAAAACAATAATTACTATTATTGATTACTATGGGATCATTACACAGGACTCACACTGATTAGATTCTGTCTCTCCCGCCACCCCAACTGTTACTATGTCAGAATGGCAATCAGTGGTAGTCATTCTGACCAACTCTGATTTCTTTCTCTCAGCTAATAACCCATATTTAAATGTTAGCTTCTGAAACCTTGACCTTTTCCTAGGAAAGAGCTGTATGTTAAAAACAACTTTTTTACACTCCTTATTACTGTCCTTTTTGTTGTCATGTGGACCCACAAAGAGATTGGCTTTACATTCCAAATTGACATTCACTCTCAATCCTAACAGTTCACTGGTTACAAAACAAATGTAACAATAGAACAAAACCAACAAAATGAATAGGGTGTTGGAGTGCCTGCTGTGCACCAGGCACTATTCCAGGAAGTACACAAGTATCTTCACAATGACCGTTTTTTACAAAGAAACGAACATACCAAAAGGAGAAGTGACCCACCGAAGGTCACTCAATTACTGAGTGGGCTGGGGCTCAGAGCCCGGGAGTCTGATCCTGGGCCCAAGCCTCTGTCAATACACTCTGCTGCCTCTCTAATGTTCAATCAATTATAGAGGGCCAATGAAATTTTCATTTTTAGACAATTATTATGAAGTTATGATTTCTTTTTTAAAGAAAAGTTAAATGTAAGTGCAGCCATCTGGTAAAAATACAAGATTTGTGATCACTTTGAAAGTCAAAAACTGCTGACTTGGCTAACTACAAAGAATATGAATTCCTTTCTTTGGCTTTATGTAGATATCACACTGCAGGGAAAACACAAATTATTTAGCGAACCAACATCCCATCTCCTGCGATAATGTGCCATAACTTCGCTTCTGCAACACTGCTCTAATCGACTCTGATCGAACACTTTCAGTTATCTGATGTTAACTTTGGATTTGTTTTTAAGAAACAGAACTAGAAATGATATAAGTTGGGAGGGGAAGGAAGCTAAAATATGGGAAGGTGCAATTTCATTGATAGTTTTAGCACTGTCCAATTAAAATGTAAATGTATCCTTGAAGAGAAAGAAAAGAGTTGATCAACTGAAGTGCATGTGGGAGAAAAGTGCCACTGAGTCAGACAAGGTGGGGTGGGGAAGGAAGACCTTGCAACAAACTAACCTTTGAAGGAAGGAAAGCATTCGTGTGATGAATTAGTAAAGTACGCATTTGAAAATCTCTTTGTAAATAAGAAAAAGTATTTGGGGGGAAAAATCAGTAAAATGACTAGCAATATCAAAGAACTGGTTTCTCACTGAAAAATGATGTGAGTAAAACTGAGAACAGCACATCTCCTTTTATTAAGATACAATATTATGTCTATTTTTAAATAAGTCCTTTTTTTGCAGTTTAGCACACATATGAAGCCATTACAAAGCTTATGTGTACATTTCAGTGAATTATCAAAAGGAAAACACCCAGGTAACCATCACCTAGGTCCAGAAATAGAACATTTCACATCCAAGAAGGCTCTTCAAGCTTCCTCCCATTGCCACCCTCCGCCCCCAATTTTCCCAAATGTAAGCATTCTCCTGGCATTTAATGCCAAAAAAATGTCCCCTTCTTTCTCTTAAGCTTTACAGAGATGGTGACTCTCACCGTACAATACTCTCTCTGTCCAGTTTCTTTCTTTTGGCATTATGTTGTGAGGTTTGTCCACATTGTTCTGTTCTACAGTATTTCATTGATCTTCACGGATCTTCACAGATCCAAGGTCTGTCCAGAAAAAAATCCAACCATTGTTAATACAGTGAGAACAGTTTGTGTGACCGCAGTGTCCCTTGGCAGCCAAGGAGAGTGGGCTGGAATACGCATTCATGAACAATGACAACTTCACTGTACTCATTATTGGGGGCGGTAGATGCCACTGAGTGAGCATGTGTACTGTGTAGCTGTCACATTCAAAAGGACTGAGTGAGTAGAGCAATGAATCTGCACCAAATTTTGTGTTAAGCCTGAACATTCCTCCACAGAAACTATTCAGATCATTCAGAAGGCCAGAGCTATGAGCAACTGGTGACTGGCAGCTTCATCATGACGATGCACCCTCATGCAGACATTTTTGACAAAACATCAAATCACCCAGGTGATTCAGCCACCTACAGCCCAGATTTGGCACCCTGTGACTTCTGGCTTTCCCCAAACTAAAATCACCTTTGAAATTTCAGACCATGGATGAGATTCACGAATATACGACAGAGTAGCTGATGGTGATTAAAAGAATTATGTGAGGTCCCCAGGTGCTTCCCTTTGAAGGGGACTGAAAT
The DNA here is from genome assembly GCF_014824575.4 of Sturnira hondurensis. NCBI lineage: Eukaryota > Metazoa > Chordata > Mammalia > Chiroptera > Phyllostomidae > Sturnira > Sturnira hondurensis. The sequence continues at coordinate 14,799,214 of NW_028087015.1, forward strand.
GTCATCCTATGTACAGTGTTTCTTCTTCAATAAATGTATCTTCTTCAATAAATGTCTCTTTTTCATATTACATGGCAGGATAATTTCTGAACAGACCTAGTATATAGAAGCCATAGTTATATAGAAATCTACTGTATGAGTTTACCAGAATTTATCCATTTTATCATTGATGGACATTGGGGTTGCTTCCAGCTTGGACCACTGTGACCCATGCCACTGGGAAGAGTTTCATACATGTCTTTGGTGCCCACGTGTACAAATTACTGTTGGGGGTAAGATGGCTAAGGCATAAAATATATGTGTTTACTTGAGTGGATACGTCAAGCTGTTTTCCAAAGGAGTGGAACCAACTTACACAACCCCAGCAGGATCTGAGAGTCTCTGTTGCCCACATCCAGCCATCATTTTTATTTTTAATTAAATGGTAAGTTGATCACGCCATATCCTACTAATACACGAAATTACTCATTGGATAATATTTACTTTTTGACAGTATCTATTACTCAGCTGGTGTGAAACTAGTTCATATTATAATAACCAACAGAACCACATTAATGCAAAGTTGCTATCAGCCTTGCCTTCCACTACAAAGCTTCTGACTGGTTTTCAAACATGCCTCATGTTTTAACTCCCAACAAATGTCACTGTGTCTCTTGCAGTTTCATCAGCAGCCTGGTCACAGAGAACTTCGAATCCTTTCCTCCTACCACATTCACCCCATACGCCTTTGGCTGTCTATCTCTATGCTGCATTTGTCATTGCCCAGCACTCCTCACTAAAGGCTTCTCTACCACCCCTATTTCAAAGGTGGTGTCCCAAACCCCCTGAACCACAACCGATCACCAGTCACTCACATTATTTGTTTGTTCCAACCATAGTTATTCATGCAACATTTACTGTATGCTCTTCACTGAGCTAACACTCGGGGCAAAAGGTAAATAACACAGGGAGCTTACAGTCCAGCAGGGAAAACCATATCTAAATAAACAAGTGTGACAGGAGTTATAATAAGCATAGCCAGGAAGTAGACCAATGTATGGATATAGCACAGTCATTCAAAAAAGGAAGGGATTGGTTTGCCTGAAAAGAAAAGACAATGGAGGGAACTTTGAGCAGAATCTTGAAAGCTGACTAGGACTACTCCAAGAAAATGGGTAGAGAGCAAGCTGCAAGACAGTGATGTGGGGGGGAGGGGCCAAGGGTGGAAACTGCCCACTGCCCTGGGCCAGCTTGAAGTAGATCGGCATAGCTGGGGCTTAGACAAGAGCTGGGTGGTCCAAAGAGGATCACAGGCTCAACCCATAACCACGGAGCCTCCCACTCTCCACTCTCACCAGGACATCCCCCTCCCCAGGCCACCCTTCCTTCTCCAATGCCCTTTTGTCCCCGCCATTGCACTTGGGACAATCTCTTGGCTAAGTTTCATGATGGCTGCCTGGCTCTGCAACTGGTTTTGTCTGGACCTTTACAGCAGTCTTCCCCACCTCCGGCTCTAATTCTATTGGCAAAGGGTTAACAGTCACTAAGAGTGAATTTCCAAAAAATTTATTTAACCTTGCCTACATTTCTCTGTTCAGTCACTGCCCCGAAGCTTGAACAACTAAGTGCTCTCTTAATTCAAAAGCTTCTGAAAAATAGGAAAAGGCTTCTAGTCTCCTGAACCTTCCACATACTGAATTATTTAAAAAATTAATCCATCCATAATGCATATATTTGAGAGCCTTATATTCAGGCCTGTAGACTGCTAGGGGTGCATTTTGTGGGGTACCCCTGGAGTTGTATGCAGTAGTGAGAGAATGTCACATCATCAATCCTGCCAATGGTTCCAGATTCCACGAGCCTGCAGTCTGACTGGATAAATGGACCTGAATCAGAGTTTCAGAAATGGACACCAAATTACAGCCAGTATAAATGCTACAAAGGTAGGCACATATGTCATGGGGGAATGACCCAGGGGGGAGAAAGGAAACCCTTTCCAGGGAGCCCTGACTTCCCTAAAGAAAGAGCTTCTATCTTCAACAATGTGGAGCTGAGGTGAGGGGAGGAATGGGAGGGAGCTCTCAGGTCTAGGGGTGGGGTGGCAAAGAAACCATGAATGTCGAGATGGCAGAAGAAGGGCGCACCTTCGAGAAAATGAAGATAGATGAGTGCGGCTGAAATGAAGAGTGTTCGGTGGTACATTTCGGGGATGAATATAGAAGAGCACATAAAAGACAGGTTGTGCGGAAGCCGGAAGGCCAATGGAGAATTTCAGATTTGAGTTGGCCCTTCTGATAATGCCTCAGCAGCTCCTATGGGACCAACCCTCCTTCAAACTATAAAACACTCCTTTAAGCTGTAGGAAAAAACTCCAGATTCAGGATGGGATATAATAAGTGCCTGAAGGTGTTACAATAGGCAGATACTGGAGGGGGTTGATATTTGGAAAAGGGGAAGAAACTGGATGAGTCTCCTGCTTTTTCTCCTTCTCTGAGGGCAGCCCTCACCATGCAGAGATGAAATGCTGAAGTCTTTGTGGATTGCAGACAGGGGCGCAGAGACAGAGCAACCCCAGCAGCTAGGAAACAAGTGGGGATATCCAGTAGGGAAAAGGAGAACCCCAGTTCTGGGCATGAGCTCTATCCGCATCTCTGGCTGACCTGGGACCACAGATCCACGTGGGGAGATGCCCAGCATTCCAGCTGCAGCCCAACAAACCAAACACAGTTTGAATCCCATGCTCCGCCAGGGGGACAGGGCTTCCATCTTGAGGTAAACCACTGAGCTTACAGCTTTAAATCTTTACAGTGTGTGTGTGTGAGTGGGGCTGGGGGATGTTTGTTTGGAGGTCAGATTGCCTAACCAGATTTCTATTTTTGCATTTTCAGGGGATGATTCTGACTGTATTGTGTGGAGCACATTGTTTTGGAGCAACAGTGGATGCACAGAGATTTCGGAGGGCAGCTGCCAACGTCTTGTAAGAGATGGTGACAACTTGGGTGGACCTGAGTTAGGGGCGAAGTCTAAGAAGTGAATGTGGAGTCATCAAAACTGGGAGAGGGAGGATTGAATGAGACTGAGGACACAGGAGGGCCAGCAAGGCCCCTGTGCTCTCTAACTAGAAACTTGAACGGCCAGTGGTGATGTTCATGACCATGTGCAAGACAGAAAGATGACCAGGCATGGTGGCAGGGCATGCACCAGCTTTCAGATGAGTAGAATGTAAGGTATATGTGAGATATCTCAGAACAAATGCCAGGGAGGCCATTTAATATAGAAGTCAGAGAAAAGTCAGAGCTAAAGAAAAAAATTGTAAAACAACTGGTTTTAAGGGGCAATGAAGCTATAGGTACAGCAGAGAACCCTCAAGGATAAAAATGTAGGGTGGGAAGGAAAAGGGACCTAGGATCCAACTTTTAGAAATCCCACAGGTTCATAGCCAACTTGAGTCGGATATGCCTGCAGAGGAAGTAGAGACGCAAAGGTAAAAACACACCATAAGGCCTTCCCACAAAAGGCAGCCGCATAGTGGTTAAGGGCACCAAACTCCTAACCTGCTATAATCCCAGTTCAGGCACTTTGTCAGTGTATTTACCTGTCACCTCAACCTCGCCTGTTCTAAGATTTCACTCTCAAATTCATCCTAAAACCTAATCTCCTTAGCTCTTAAGGAACCCTCCGCCACACCAATATCTAAAAACCCAAGCAACTTCATCAGACCCCTACACGTTCTCACTTTTAAATCCATTCTTACCTATTATCTGCTCAGCAGTGCATCCTCCTTCCCCAGCTTCCAAACCCCATTACATGTATCATTTCAGGGCTCATGCTGCCATTCCAAAAGAGTAAAGCACATCACATGGTCTACCTAAATGCCTAATTTGAGAATCTCATCCATCCTCTTATAAGTGACATACAGAAGAAAAAAACCTTTGGCAAGAACAACACAGAGCCTATTAAAAACTAACATTTTAAACGTTAGTTTAAAAGAATCCTCTTTTCTTGGCCTTGCATTATTGTTCTGTTCAGATCATTTCTTGTTTCCCATTTAACAAGTCACAGTTTTAATTTACTGACCTGATGAAATTGCCTGGCCCTGTGACCTGCTTAAACTACCGCATATCAACTTCAGCAAAGACTATGAAAACAAGAAATGTGCAGGTGAAATCATAAACAAAATTTGATTACACAAGGTTTGCTTAAAATCCATTCTTCCAAGTGGATGTCCCCTTTCAAGGACCTGTTTTTCTGCTGCCTCAACAGTCCTCAGAGTGCCACCTGGGGACCCCTTAGGGTCCTGTGACCATTTGTTTCAAGGGCCCACATACTCAAGCTATTTCTGTAACAATATTAAGTCACTATTTGGCTTTTAAAATCTCATCCTCTCACTAGTCTACAGTGGAATTCTGATGCAATATCAAAGAAGAATATCTGCAATTATCTGAGGAAAAAAAGATTAAATGTTCCCTTTTACAACCACATACCTGGAAAACAACAAATCGCAAGGCTGAGAACAGAAGCAGATGTGAGACTGCAGGCGCCTTCCGGTAAGAGAAGCACACAAACAAAAGTAAAACAATGCCAGTCTCTCACCAGGTAGGTTTTGTTCTGGAAAGTATCGCTATTTTTTTTCATAGAAACATGTTATTTACATTACCATGTAATATTTATTGTTGTCTTTAAGGAATCATTACATTTACATTAAAAATTAACTTCCAGGCCTGGCTGGGTACCCCAGTGGGTTAGAGCATTGTCATCATCCACCCAGGCTGCCGGTTCCGTCCCCGGTCGGGGCACATACAAGAATCAGTCAATGAGTGCATAAGAAGTGGGACAACAGTCGATGTTTCTCTCTCTCTCTCTGCCTTCCTCTTTTTTTCTAAAATCAATAAATAAAATCAAATAATTCCCAATATAGTAAATCCATCTTGCTACCACCCACGTGAACAGAGCTCTGGGCCAGGAGCCTCTGAACACTGGGTCCCACCCACGAGTTACAAGCGTGGAAGGTCGCCCAAGAGGGCTCGGCTGCGGCTCTGCCGTCACTGAGACACCAGAAGCACTTGACTTCCGTGTGAATGTTGTGCTTCCCAGAACCAAATGGTGAGCAAAGTCCCCAGCCCGCCGCCTGGATCATCTAGCATGCCAGCGTGCACCCCTTCCTCTGCAGACAGAAGCCCAGGGAACAGCTACTAGACCAGGGCTCACATGTCATCCAGCACACACCAGACCAGCGGGACCAGTTGTTAGAACATTAGAGAACGTCTGGACCCTGAGCTTCCCGAGGCATTCCCCCTACCACATGCCAGTGACAGGGTGGTGGTCTGACCCCAAAGCATTTCACCTCACCACTTCCGGCTCCCCCAGGATCCTGTGGGCTGCCTACCCTCAGAGTCCACCCCGGGTTCTGTACCAGTTGTTACATATTTGGAGTGCCACCACCACCACCCCAGAATCCACACAGTCCTGACACAACCTCATTCCTCTACCCTCTCTCTTAATCCCTCTCCCTACAATCTCCTGACCCAGAAGGGTCAGACTTCAGAATATTTCTTCTTTCATTCCATTTTTTCTTCCTACTCTTGGGCAGCCAACCTCTTGGCCTAGATTTCAAAGCAGAAGAGCCAGGCTTACACGCAGGCATGAGAAACATCCTGACCTGAGTGCACCCAGTCCATCTTTGAAACACTAAATGACTCTGAATGTGCTGCAGGTGCTAATGGACTCTTCACACACTGTGGCCCGACAACCTTCTTACTTCTTTCTCAGGCTTTAGAGAACTCTTCCCTGTGACAGGTCCCAGACATTATCATATTTTTCTTCCCATTCCTTCCTCTCCAGTTGCATCATTGATAGGTCAGTGATTCCTATACTTTGCTGCATATTGGAATCACTCAGGGGAACTTCAGAAAATGCTATGGGCAGCATGAGCCCTGTGTCATACATTCCAACCTCAAGGAGACCCCCAGGTATCAGCTGTGTTTAAAGCTTCCCAACACCCAAACAAGACTGAGAACCAGTGACATTTAGTGCATGTCTCCTCCTTGATGCCCTGTTCTTGGCACCCAACCACTCAGTCTAGAACTGTCTGGGAAAAGGGACTTCTCTACCCATTCTTTCCATTAGAACCTTCTCCTGGCCCCCTGAGCCGTGGAAGCAGCTTTGGTTACGAGAGTCTTACACTCAAGAAGACAGCCTTTCTCCAGAAGACTAAGGCCCATGCTATTTGCTTATCTCTTCACTGATAAGAAATGACCTGGTCCAGAAGCCCTGCATTCATTCGTCCCGTGGTCACTCCCAGCAGTGTGCAGGACAGACCTGACCACTGACTGTGTACCAGCCAAAGCCATGTGCCCTGCATCAGAGTCACTGGGGCAGCTTTTATAAACTGCTGTCACCTGCATCTCTACCGGAACAAGGCCATCAGGATCCCTGGAAAAGGGAGCAGCATTTTTAATGTTCCCCAGATAATTCTTATGTGCAGCCCACGTCAGGACCACCACGCCTAGTGGCTCCTGCCTTCCTCTACAAATACAGGGGGGAGCAAAAGTAGGTTTACAGTTGTTCATATGGAAGATAATATAATAGTTAATAAATAACAACATAAGAATAAGCTGTGCTTTGTGTACTCATAACAGTTAACCTGCTTTTGCCCCACACTGTATTCTAGGTGATGCCTCGGTTGGCCCAGATTTCCATTCCATGTTCCCCTATCCATCGCCTCATGGATCACTTGAACCACCTGTGCTTCGCTCTGTGAGTCTGTTGGTATCATCTGCATCACCCCAGGGCCCAGCTGAGACCCCGCCTCCAAGGTCCTTAGCTCAGAGTCCATTCAACCATAGTTTTTCCATTGAAATGGTCAAGAGATCCCCCGGAGAAAATGTTTTTATTTTTAATTAATAAATACTGAAAAATCATACACATAATAAATCCAAACAGTTTCAAAGTCTCCACCCACTGTAGCTCCCCAGCCACTTCCCAGATGGAAAGACTTATTTTTGTACACCTATCCCCTGAGGGGTTTTCTCTGTTTGTAAAACCAATATGGAGTCCTAAGACATGTCTACTGCACAAGACCCTGGACAGGAGGGGAAGGAGGGTCCCAGGTGTACCTGCAAAAACATCCCCAAGGCCAAAGATCAGATGGGTTTAAGAACTACCCTGACACATAGCACCTAACAGCCTGTAGGAACCCCAGGAAGTCTGAAGGATGATGACTCCTGACAGGTGGGAGGGGGTGGGGATGGTCATTATCAATATCTGTACTAAAGTAAGTATTAGGGACTGAATTGTGTTCTCCAAAAATTCCTACGTTGAAGTCCTAACCTCTAATACATCAGAATGTGGCAGTATTTGGAGATTAGGTCTTTAAAGAGGTAATTAAGTTAAAACAAGTCTTTAGCATTGGCCCTAATACAATCTGTTTGGTGTTCTTATAAGAGGAGAAACTATGGCCCTGGCTGGGTGGCTCTGTTGGTTGGAGCATTGTCCTATACACCAAAAGGGTTGTGGGTTCGATCCCCAGTCAGGGCACATATCTAGGTTGCACATTCCATACCTGGCTGGAACTCATATAGGAGGCAACCAATTAACGTTTCCTTCTCTCCCTCCCCTCTCTCTCTAAAATCATATCCTCAGGTAAAGATTAAGAAAAAGAGGAGGAAATATAATACAAAGAGACACCAGGGATATAGACATAGAGAAAGGGCCACATGACAATACAGTGACAAAGCAGCCATCTGCATTTCAAGGAGGGGGCCTCAGAAGAAAGCTAAACCTCCACCTTGATCTTGGACTCCAGCCTCCAGAACTGTGAAGAAATGAATTGCTGTTGTTTAAGCCACCTCATCTGTGATACTTTGTTACGGCAGCCCTAGCAAACTGTGTAAATTAACTTAATCCTACTTTGGCCACCTCCAGTATTAAGGCAGGTTAGAAACAGAGTTACTAGACACTGGAGACTCCTAAACAATGCCTTCAGCCTCTGTGCCAGGAGGCCCCCTTGTAAATGAAACCACAGCACAGCAGGCTTTTTTGTGTGGTTCAGTTAGTAAATTTCTGGCCAAGATACAAAGCAAAGTTGTCTTACATTAACTTCCCCCAAAAGCATGAGAATGAGGCTTTCAGGCTTGCTGTGCTTAAGATTCAACATTTTTATAAAATTTAAAACATGAATGCCAAAAAGTTGTCCACATAAGCCGCTATTATAATTAGAGAAAACCACATAATAATAGGTTATTTCTTGATGAGCAGAAATATGATGAAGATTGACAAAGAGCATTCTGAGTTGCCCAGGGCAAGGGATTCAGCTCCCCCTCTCCCTTTAGACCAAAGCCCTTTGCTCTCTTGTGTCTAAGCGTGATTGAGAGTGTGTGTGTGTGTGTGTGTGCGCGTGCATGTGCGTGCGTGCGGGGTGGGGGAGCAGGGAAGGGGACAGGCATATGTGCACGAAGGCTCATGTGGAAGAGCTGGGTTGGCCACACGGTGCCTCCTGATGAAAAAACGCACAAGGAAGAGGCACGTGGTTCCCTCCCTGCTTTGAAAGTGGACCTGGCTTTGATCAATAAGCTATTACAAATATGATGCACAGTCGTGAGCGAAAATAACTGCTGTTTCAGAGGAAATGGCACAGATGAAGGCACTGCCATAGCCTTTGAAAGTCAATACCCCCTGCAGTGCTTCATCGTGGGGGAGCAGGACAGCGGGCAGTCTGGCTGATCACTGGAGCAGGGCTGCCTTCAAGAGCTAATAGAAGGCAAGATTTTCTTCAGAATCAGTGCAGTCGTCAACTTGACTGTTTTTTCCCCAAAGTTTTGGAGGCGAGCAATAACTGTTACAGATCTATTCTCTCAAAAATCCAATATATGCAGTCTGCCCTTCAGGGCACTCTGTAACAAATCTGCCCCAGCCCACCAACCTTTATTGCACTGTCTGGAATGCTCCTAAAATAATTTCATCAGAGACTGAGTGATACTGTGTATGTGCCTGTTCATTTCAGCAACAACGGTAGAGGTGTCAGCTGCCCTGATGAAAAACGGACAGTCCAGTGGTGGTCCGATGGCACAGAGAAGCCAGCGCTCCAGCAGGACCGCTAGGCGGGGGCCTGTTCCCTGGACCTCAACCATCGGCCTCCGCTGTGCACACCAGCAAACTCAGAGTCAAGGATGGCTCTTTATTGGTAAAAAATGGTGGCCTCTAAAACCTCCATGACAAATGCCAGAAGTCAGTTCTGTCAAAACTAAAGGTCTTCAACATACCTGTACTGGCAAAAATACTCAAAAATATTGCCAGTCCTGTACGGGGAATATGAATCCAGAGAAGTCCATGGTCACTGCCTCAGGACAGAGTGAGGGCCAGGTCCCTCTGCATCCTGGGGCTAAGTAGAGGCTATTGCAAAGATGGGGCCTGCCTTGAAAAGGTTATTATATCTTTACCTAGTTACATGGGAACACCTACAGCACAAAGAACTGGGACTTCATCAGTGTTACAGGTTGGACCTCCTGTGTCTTTTGTGAATAGACATTTGTTTGGTAGATAACACACAAAAGATGTATGTGTGTGTGTGTAACCTGGCCTGAGATCTTCATTCATTAGAAACTGGCACAAAGGTTACAAGAGAAGAGCTAATCTTTAGCCACCTCCGTTATCTACCCAAAAAAGAACCCAATTGGCTGAGGTCAGTTTATATAACTTATGCTCGGTACTCTCCAAACTGGTTCCACCTCTCCAGGCCCTGTCGTTGTTACCTGCCCTCCCTTCTCTCACCAGCAGTTCAGATCTGGCCATCCTTCCAGTCACCTCCTTCTACAGAAAGTCCTCTGCACATAAGGTCTTACTTTGCACCCGGAACACAAGGGCTAAAAAAATGAGACTCTGATCATCTTCCCCCGACCTTTTTAACAATGTTTTCTGGGTCTGCATACTTTAAGCCAATACTCTAAGCACCTTACTCTAAGTGACCACCTCCTTTTCTACACTTGCTGAGTGTTTTGTGTCTCCCCAGGCAGTGAGCGCAATCCTGGGAACACAGAAGTGCTAACTAACGCCTCCACCGCCTGGGCCTGTGTGTGTGATCACTCCAGGGCTCAGGAGAGAGACCGTGGCAGGGCTCCGATCCCCGAGAAATGCTCTGGGAAAGGAGCGTGGACACTGACGGTTCCAGAGGACAGGTCTCCCGGCATTCGTGCACTGTACAGCGAACACACCGGCACAGCTGAAGGTTTGGAACAGTGGGAATGGTGGCTGCTTCCCCCAAGGCTAAGCACGGTCTCAATTTTTTTCCTCCAGCTAATTCTTCTAAGGGAGGTGGTGTGGTGATTTCTAAAGAAAACGAGTTGTAATTGGTGGGTTCAGGCTGATCGTCCGCCACTATGTACGCAACCTTCGGGCAAATTGCTTGGTTTCTCTGAGCCTCCAGACACTCACATGCAAAGAGGAAACTCTGTCCAACAGTGTCACTGTGGTGAGAACAGAGTGAGTAAAGGGCGCTGCACATTCTAAAATGCCACACAGGTGTGGGGCTTCACTGTTTTCAAATATGCACTTCCCCTGTCACCAAGATAATCTCGAAAATATTTCAGTAAGAACAGTCTATTGAACTTTCCCAAATAACCTATTAGGACCCTTAAGGAAAAGACTTCATATTTAAAAACAAAAAAAAACCCCTCCTTCTTGAACTAAAAATGCTGCCTTTTGGAACAACTTTTGGTTTGTTTGTTGAAACAAATAGCAAGTACAGGATTTCTCACAGGCTTGCTGTCTTCTACCTGGGACTTTTTTATTTCTAGTCTGTTCTCTGTACAGGGGTAACACATTAGAAGCCACACGCAGTTTGTTTCGGATGGCAGGCCGGGTAATTCTGGGAGTACAGTGTGAACTTCTAAAGCAGGAGCACTGACCCCAGCTGCCTTCTTCACCTTTGAGGTCTACCTGCGCTCACTTTGTTAGGATGCGAACTGCACTTGAGTTCCCAGAACTCAGAGCGGCACTTGCTGTTTTTGTCTGCAATAACGTTCCGTTCTTGGAATGACAAAGTGGGCATGTATTATAACTTTGCCTAAAGACAAGTTTTATGCGATCATACATTCCCATTCTTAGGAGGATTCATTTTTTACTGAAGTAACATTAGAAAGAAGTCATTTGGCTTTATTAGGCATGTTTCTCCCACTTTAGTACACTAAACTGTTCAAAATGTGCCAGGAAGATGATGAAAGTAACTAAACAATTTATCTAAAGGGAAAAAAAGATAAAATTGCTAGGAGCCTGCAGATTAAGGAACACATTTTCTGTTTTAGATTGATATATAATAAACACAACACTTGGAGACAAAACACAGGCGAAGGACATATCTTCGATGTATTTCATCCAATTTTAACTTTAATTAATTCTCCGAATTTCATAACAATGTATTTTCTAATTACACAGGGGCTTGCTTCAGAATTCTAAGTAGAACTGTTACCATTCACAAGTTGTCCTTGTGTTTTTAATGACTGAGTTTGAAGCTATTAATACATATCTCCTCTCAGGTTAATTAATAAGCCAATTTTCCCTGCCTAACAATTGTTCATAATAGACTGATTATTTTTTAACTCCAAAATAACCATCTATGAAAAAATATACATCCTCAACTTAAGTATCTGTACTAGTGTTCCCCAAGGAGACAGCACCAATAACACACACAGGGTGGGGCAAAAGTAGCTCGACAGTTGTTTGCAAGGGAAATAATACAATTAAGTAATAATGTAAGAATAAACTTTGTATTTTGTGTATTCACAGCTGTCAAGCTGCTTTTCCCCACCCTGTATAAGAGGAGATTTATGATAGGAATGGGCTCATGTGCTTATGGAGACTAAGCACACAATCTGCCATCTGCAAAATGGATAACCTAAAAGGCAGGTGATATGATTCAGCCTAAGAACGAAGGCCTGAAAATCGGGGAGCTTTTGGTGTTGAATCCTGGAGTCTGAAAGCCTGAGAGCCAGGAAGCCCAATGTCCATGGGCAAGAGGAGAAGGACAGCTTAGCTCAAAAAGAGAGAGAGAATTCATCCTTCTTCTGCCTCTTTGTTCTGTTCAGGCTTTCAACAGAGTGGATGGTGCCCTCCAGCAGGGTTCTTTACCAGGTCTGCTCATTCAAATGTTAATCTCTTCTCATACAACTTCACAGACACACCCAGAAATGTTTTACCAGCTATCCAGGCATCATAGTAAAGGCATCACCTATTTTAACAATGGAAAAACATGAGCATAAATTACTAAGAAGATTATAACTCGCAGACACAGAGGCCTGGGCCATGTCCTCGGCTCTCAGCTCTGGGATCAGAGGAAATTCTTTAAGTGGAAGGAGCAAGGTAGAAACTGTACACATGTGTGGTCTTCACAAGCTTCCGAAACTGAGCTTGCTCTTGTCATTAGATGTTGGTGGCCTCTGGAGATGAGCGAGAGCAAAAGGGTCCCATCCACATGGCCTTGCCACCACCAGATGGCACATCACCATGAAAGCAGTTTTCACACACAACTCTGCCACACAAATCTATGTTTCCTGGCAAGCAAGCATGAAATAGTCTGTTCCCAGAAGTTCTGTGGAATGTCTCAGCCAATGAGGCCATCCTCGAGGACCTTGCATGATCCAGACACAGAATTCTCAATTAAGAGGCAGGATACAAAATGCAGCAGATGGCCAAGGGCAATCCTCCCAAGGAGCACACACAGCCTGCTAGACACCCCTGTCCACGGGAAGTCAGAGGAGCCCAGGCAGGCTTTAACCAGCCCACACATTCCAATTATCATGAGCACCACTCAGTTCCCACAGTAAGAGTTATCTCTAGTCATCCGCACACTAACAAATCTCTAACAAATGTAGTGCAGACATTTGCATACAAAGATGGTTGAAGATTTGGGACAAAGGATGCTAAACTGCAAACTCTCCCTTAGCATCCTTACAGTGCTACCTCTGCCTGCCCTTGGAGCATGCCTTCCTCTTTGTGACACTGTAAACATAAACTAACCACTCCTAGGATAGAGAATAAAGTGGCCCACACATATACATATTTTGCACTTTCTATGCTAAAATATCTTAGAGGAAAATTACAGGATGCATGACCAATGGTACTCAGGGTATACAACCAAGAGAAGAGTTCAAAGGGACAGGTGTGGCCACTCTTAATTTCTCTATTTCATGCCCTTTCACACAGCCCATGTTTTCTGAACTAGGGCACCAGGAGGGAATTTGCCCCTCCCAATTTGAACACAAGACAGAAAAATAGCTAGAGATGAAATTTTAAATAAGCAGTCTCCTCATAAAAGGTGGAAACTGGAGGCTAAGTAAATAGTTATGAAAACAATGTGTACTATAAGTGCTTTTTTCCCTGATAAATGTTCTAGGAAAAACCACATAATTGCTTTATATTCTTAAGGGGCAACAATAAAAGTTGAGATGAGCCCAAGGAGCCCAGGGGGTCTGTGCATCACAGGGAGGTGGCTCCCACCCAAAGTCCAGTTACCCAATAGATTAGTGGTTTCCACTATCTTACTATCAGATGCAACAGCACACGCAAGAGCATGAACACGTGACATGCCCCAGGGGAAGAATGCATTTGATTTATATAAGACTAAGATGTACTTCCATTCAGTATACATTAACCCTCTGTATTTTAAGACATGCTTGCTCAAAGGGATTTGACTTGTGTTGGAAAGAACAATTCTGGCTGCATTCAGTGTCACCAGAACTGTTTGTTGGGGACAGACCTGCTGGAGGAGCAAGTCTCTGTTTGAAACTACATTTTCCCCTTGGAGGGCACCCTACCTCGATTCTGATTCACAACTGCTTTGCTTCCTACCATTTACTCATTCGTCAAATATTTACCCAGCGCCCCCCACAGGTAGCATGGGACAGACCCTGGGAAGACTGCAAAGGAGGAGAGAACATGGTTCCAGCTCTCAAGGAGCTTTGATTCTGAACTTGATGGAAAATCAGAACAAATGGCTTTGAAAGGTGGTGCATGACTCAGTACAAATGAATGTCACTGTCAGAAATGACGCAGAGGCTGGAAAATGAGACTAAGAAAAACACTCCCGAGTTTCTTCTTTACTCTATATGACTACCACACCTCACTTCTGACACAAGACATGTGGGTTTTCCACGTATCAAACAACTCTCAGATACCAGATAAGTGTCCTACTACTTTATTCAATTCTGACACTAACTGGAGTGTTAGCACAGACCCCCCACAGGTGAAGGGCACCGTCCCACAAGTCAAGAAGCTGAACAAATTGCAAAATTAACCACATTTGGGACCATTAAACATACCTCAACAAATTGAAAAGAGTAGAAATTATCCACTGCCTGCTCTCAGATCACACAAAAGCCTGGATTTCAAAGGAAATTCACAATGGAATTAAACTAGAAATCAATAATAGAGATACCTGGAAATTTTTCAAAAACTTCAAGATTAAACCATATACACATCTATACATCACATGGTTTAAAGAAGATACTCCAAAATATTTTGAACTAAATGAAAATAGAAATGCAATTCACCAAAGTCTGTGGGATGCCAGGCAAGCAGTGCCTAGAGAAAAATCTGTAGCATTCAAAGAACATATTAGAGCCTTGGCTGATGTGACTCATGGATTAAGCACCAGCCTGCAAGAGGAAGGTCACAGGTTCAATTCCTAGTCAGGGCATATGCATGGGTTGCAGACCAGGTCCCCGGCTGGAGGTGTGCAGGAGGCAACCAATCATGTGTCTCTCATACACTGGTCTTTCTTCCATTCTTCCCCTCTAAAAGTAAATAATATCTTTTAGAATTTTGTAAAGAAAGAATATACTAGAAAATAAGATCTAAAATCAATAATCTAAGCTTCTGCCTTTAAAAAAATCAGAAAAAGAGCAAATTGAATCCAAAATAAGCATAAGAAATAATAAAATTAGAGCAGAAATCAATGAGATTGAGAACACGATGTCAATAGAGAAAAATCAATGAAATCAAAAGCAACTTCTTTGGAAAGATCAATAAAATTGGTAAGCCTTTAGCCAAGCTAACTAAAAATAAGCAATAGAGAAGACAAATGAATAATACAAGAAATGAAAGAAGAGACATGAATACAGACACATGGACACTCAAAGGGTAATAAAGGAGTACTATGAACAACTCTATGCCTATGAACTTGATAACGTATGAAATGGACCAATTTCTCGAAAGACAGAATCTGTTAAAACTCACACAAGAAATAGACAATCTGAATAGACCTATACCTATTACAGAGATTGAATCAGTAATTAAATACCCAACATTTCAAACAGAAAGCACCAGGCCCAGATAGGTTCATTGGTGAATTCTACCAAACATTTCAGGAAGAAATTCTCTACACTCTCTTTAAGAAGACAACAGAGGCCCTAGCTGGTGTGGCTCAGTGGATTGAGTGCTGGCCTATGAACCAAAGGGTCACCAGTTCAATTCCCAGTCAGAGCACACGTCTGGGTTGTGGGCCAGGTCCCCAGTAGGGTGTGCAAGAGCCAGTCACACATGATGTTTCTCTCCTTCTCCCTCCCTTCTTTCTCCTCCCTTCTTTCTCTAAAAATAAATGTTTTTAAAATAAAAAAAGCAGAGGAAGTACTTCCTAACTCATCCTATGAAAGCAGCATTACCCTAATACCAAAACCAAAGACATTATAAAAAAAGGAAAACAAAAGATATCTCTCATAATATAGACACAAAAATCCTCAACAAAATATTCATTAATTGAATCCAACAAGGTAAAAAAGAATTACACTCTGTGACAACAGGGAACTATTCAGCACTAAAAAGTCATGAGCTAATAAGCCACGAAAAGACAGAGAAGCCTTCAATGCATATGACTAAGTGAAAGAAGCCATTGGCAGAGGCTACATAGTGTATGATTCCAATTTTGTGGTGCTCTGGAAAAGGCAAAACTATGGAGAGTGTAGAAAGATCAGTGTTTCCTAGGAGTTAGAGAGGGAGAGAAGTAGAAACAGAGGATTTTTAGGGCAGTAACAGTACTCTGTGTGATACTATCATGGTAAATACAGCTCATTATACATTTGTCAAAGATCCTAGAACGTACACCACCAAGAGTGAACTTTAATAGGAACTAGACTATAGGTGATACAATGGGTCCATGTAGATTCATCAATCGTAACAAATTAATTACTCTAGTGGGGGATATTGATGGTATGGGGGGCTGTACATTTGTGGGGGCAGGGGTATAGAGGAACTCTGCTCCATTTCTGAGTCCCCAGTTTCCCCTCCAGGCTCAGCAAGTCCCAGGGGATTTTAGTCCCTGGGTTTCATGAGATTTTTTTCCCTGAGGCTTTCAATAAAGCAAAGAAAAACCCAATGCCATTCTTTCCAACTCACCAGGGTAGATTTCTGCTTCTCACGATCCAAAGATTAAATTATTAAGTTCTTGGTAAAACTTGCCAGGTCTCTTCAGATGTTGACCAGAAAGTAACAGTTTCTCATATGAGACATATCATATGACAAATGATTTGAAAGGCATACAGACTTACTTTTGAATCCTGACATCACAACTTTGAAATGACATGAACAAGCCCTTCTGGTAGAGTAAGTGCAGGGTGAGGGTGGAGANCCTCCAGGCTCAGCAAGTCCCAGGGGATTTTAGTCCCTGGGTTTCATGAGATTTTTTTCCCTGAGGCTTTCAATAAAGCAAAGAAAAACCCAATGCCATTCTTTCCAACTCACCAGGGTAGATTTCTGCTTCTCACGATCCAAAGATTAAATTATTAAGTTCTTGGTAAAACTTGCCAGGTCTCTTCAGATGTTGACCAGAAAGTAACAGTTTCTCATATGAGACATATCATATGACACATGGTTTGAAAGGCATACAGACTTACTTTTGAATCCTGACATCACAACTTTGAAATGTCATGAACAAGCCCTTCTTGTAGAGTAAGTGCAGGGTGAGGGTGGAGAGTGTAAAATTATCAGAATTAAATGCCTGTCTTCCAGTAGATATTTTATCAAATGACATGTGCTATACCATTTATTTTATTTTATTGTGTTCTTTTTCTTTCATTCTTTTTTTTTCTGTCTGCTTTCCTTCCTCCTCACATAACATTGTACCCATTTTCTAGGGCTGCCTCAGCAGTACTGCGGACCCAGTGGCTCACACAAGAGAAACCTACCGTCTCAGTGATCTGGAGGCTGGAGTGTTCCGCAGGGCTGGTTCCTCATGAGGGCTCTGTGGAGAATCCCTTCCAGGCCTCCCTCATGTTCATGTGGAGTTCTCCCTGTATGTATGTGTCTCGGTGTCCAAATTCCCTTTTTATAAGGACACCGGTCATATCAGATTAGGGCCCAGCCTAATGACCTCTTCTTAGCCTAATACATTGTCAATTACCTAATTCCCAAATAAAGTCACATTCTAGGGTACTGGACATTAGGACATCAACATATGCATTTTCCAATTCCAGGACAATTGTGACACAGTTCAACCCATAACAAACATACCAAACACAGGCTGTTAGACCATTCTCCTAATTCGTGTATTCAATTCTGCAAATGCAAATGCCTTACCTCTAAGTCTAAACACGCCACTATATCAGACAGCTTCCCAGAGGTGAAGCAGGTGGTAGCTTACATGCACTGACACTTGCCACGTGTCCAGCGCTGTGGCAGGAACTCACTCATTTAAGCCTGCCAGGATATCTACTCTAAAGGATATCTACTCTTAGCATCTCCATTCTCCAAGTGACACCACTAAGAGCACCTGTAAGACATCCCCTCATGAAGGGAAGTGTAGGAGGTCTGGAAGGCAGGCAGAGCAGATACAGAGTGTGTGGGCGGAGCTCTTTACCCAGTCACTTTTGTTTTTTACCACCCAGCAGTAAACGACAGCATCCCTGACAGCATGTCTGAGGATTCTTGTAGCTGCACACGGAAGGCTCTACAGCATCAGACATCATTCTCCCAACTACTGAGCCCCAGCGGAGGGGACTTGGGGATGCTGACTGGGAAGACAAGGGCAAAAGCTGTAGTAGTCCCCACGTCACAGGAACTGCTGTCTCCTGTTAGGTAATAGTCCTCCGACTCTAAATTGGCCCTGATTCTAGTTTGGGTTCGGGAGCAGGGTTGGGGCCTTCTGATGCTGCTGTCCTTGCTGTCCCATCCTCTGCTCCAAGATCAGAAACATAGCACAGGATAACAGCTAATCCATAGGGACTCAGGGAATGTAGGAAGGCCTGGAAGAAGACCATTGCTGAGGAGGAATAACAGGGCAGAGTCAAGGTCCCCTGGGCCAAACCACAAGGGTCAGGGAAGGCGCATGGTCTCCATCCATGACTGCTGCTACTTCTTTGTTTTGTGTTTTAGAAATTTATCCTTCAGTTTTGATGAAGTGGTCTGGGCTGAGACAGTATTGCGATTTCCCTTCTCCAACATAATTCCGTTTCCTTATCTCGGTTGGAAAATCAAATAGCATATTAATATCATATGTTATACTAGATTTCACTTAGAGCACTCAGTAAAAGCTATTCCCCAACCTTTTCAGCCTGAGCTCAAAGTTAATCTAATTTAACATGTCATTAATAAAAGTTGGTGTATGGACCGATCGTTATTTGGGGGTGGGGGTTGGGGAAAGAAGTCTGAAGGATAATTTAAAGGTCACTTTGATTTAAGACAACTTCAAGTTTAGCAAGGCAATTTCACTGCATTTACGATCCATCTCTGTGATGAATGCAGGGCAGGAAAACCAACCTTTATATTTTTATCTATAATCAATGAGTGGCTTCTAGCAAGGGCTGCAGGGAGAAGAGAATTGTGATCACAGACCAGCTCACTCGAGTGGTGTCCAAGCTTCCAGAGGCCACCTGAAACCAGCCCAGGTGTCAGCATTCTCATTTACATGTCTTGAGGTTCTACGAACTTTTTTTTTCCTGTAGTCATAAGGTGAAACTTTATTAGGATGGAGACGGAAGGGACCAATGATAAGATGATCATAAGAGCCCACTGTAGGTCATGAATGCCACCACTTATGGTACCTGGGGAAGAGTTGGGTGTGGGGGATGCCCAGCTCCCCATGACCTTCTCTGACCCCCCAGAGCAGGATCTCCCCCAACAATCTCTGCCCACAGACCAAGTCCACCCAAATGGAACAGCCACAGTGGAAAATTCAAGGAGCTTAACCTCACTAGACAGAATCTGGTCCTGCCTCCCATTAGACGAAGCTTTGTATCTGGGGGCTGCTGACTCCCAGCCCTCTCTCCCTCCTTCCTGATCACTTGAGAATGGCCTCAAAAAGAACTAAGGGATATATGAGTCCATCCATGCTTGGTGCCAAGCTTGAGAAGTGGGAGGTCACCTGAACTGTATGTCTCCCATCCCCACCCATGAAACCTTTCTTCCTGAATCCAGTTAACCTGGAGACAATGCCTATCCTCCTGGCAAAAATGGTCCTTCTCCTACCCCTCCATCCACTGGCAAGGACCTCCTTGCTTGAAAAGCACAGACTGCCTGGAACTGCAGCGCTACCTGACAGCATTGCCCACCACACTGACTTTGCTAACGGCCCTGCACTGCATGCCTGAATGGATGCCACTGCCCGCTGTGACTCCCATCCCAGGGCAAAGATGTGTCTTTCCCCATTCCTCATCTCTGCTTCACACTGGATGTCATACAGTCTGTTTAGCCTCATCCTTTAATAAAAGAATCCAAACAAAACAGTTATCCTTAACATATCCTTAATATGTTAAACAACAGTTAAACAACATATCCTTAATTTTATTAAGGCAATAAAATCTTTAATTTTATTAAGGCAATAAAATCCTTAATTTTATTAAGGATATGTTGTTTTCAGCACCTTGGTCAGTGGTTGTTAACCCTGATATACACCTGAAATTGTTTTTTAAGTGCTGATGCCATTTATTTTTTAAATGGAGATTATAATATAAATGGTCTTGCTGGGGCCCATGCATTGGCCCTTTTGCTATGAAGTGCAGCCAGTGGTGAAAACAAGTGAGTAATAAGTTAACAAGTTCAATTCCAAACACTCTGGTCATCACATAGCTCCCATGTTGGTGCATAGCTCCCATAGCACCACAAGGGCCCCTTTCACTAGCTATCTGGTCTGTGTCCACCAGATGTTTCCTCTTAAATGATGAACTTATGTGCTAACAGTGCATCCCCCCCTAGTCCCCACACCTGCTCCTCAAAGTGAAGCCACATGGTTGTGGGAACAAAAGAAAAAAACAAAGAATGCAGCGATGACAGCGCTACTTATTGAAATGCCTGCCCAGATTACTAGAGCAATCAGAATGGCCAAACTAATGTTTCGGGTCATGCCCTATGCTAGGAAAATTTCAGTGAGAAATTCATGAAGCTTGAAAGGGGTCTTGGGAGGCCCTTTTGTCCATGGCCATTCTGCACAAATGAAGGGAAATTTAACTTCCAAAGAAAGATTCCACAAAAGAAAATTGATCTAACTGGTTCGAAGTTATAGCTTTGTCACTGCTCCAACAATTCCTTTCCTTGAGCCCCTCGCCAGGGGATGTGGAGAAAAAGAGGAGCCCTGGAGTCCAGTCACTTCACAGCAACAGCAGTTACTTTCAGTTAGAGAAGTGGGCTAGTTTCTCTACATTAATACAAATATCCACACGTTAAAACGTTCATCCCACTACAATGCAGCATTTCAAGGCTTTATGTTAGAAAATGATATGAGCCAATGCAATATCTGATATTGTAAGTAACATCTAAAATCAAGTGGGAAAAAATGATAGTCCAGCCCAAGACTCCAGACTGCTAATACACTGATCTTTTCTTTTCCACTAGTGACATCCATTTCAAAGCAAAGATTTGTTCACAGGATGAGGAACTAAAATGATGAAGACACGGAAATGCCACCTACAATCAATGTTACGGATGTTGCATTACTGGTGTAACCACTTAATGATCAATAAATTGTGCACCCCTCTCTTCCTTGAACAGTCAATAGTAAATGACTAGTAGCAATTGTACTCATCACCACCGTAGTCATCGTAGAGTAGCAATTACAGTACTGGGGTTGTAGCAGTGATAGAAACAGCAGTAGCAACGGTAGTAATTGTAGTAGAGGAAGTTGTAGACATCACTATGGTGGTAGTACTAACAGTGGAAGCAGTGGTAGTAACTGCAGTCATCATCACGGGAGCAGTTGTAATAGAGTTGCAATTGTACTAGTGATTGTGGCAGTTATTATAGTCATTACAGCAGCAATGGTATTTATAATGCCAGTTACATAATTATATAGTAGTAATATAATACAGCAACCTAATTCTATAATGGTAATTATAACACCAGTAGTAACTGTAGAAATGGTAGTAGAAGCAATCGCAGGACTAGACAGGGACTATTGGCATTCCACCATCATTGGGGCATAGGGAACAAGAAGCCGTGTTAAGGAGGAAGAGAAATACTTATTTAAAGTTGAATCTCTGTAAGACCTGTCTGTCATATTTCCTGAGAGAAGCAAGAAGCTTCCCAAAATAATTTCACTCCAAACTACATATTTCTTACCTCATTTCTCAGGAATGTAATTTTCAATTTGAAAGCGTATGAAGAGCTCAAAGCATATAAAATAGTTCATTGTTCATTAAACCTACAGAATGTTTAGTAAAGAATATGGAATTTATTTAATTTACAAATTAATTCCTCAGCCTTGTATTCATTGCCTCCCACTATGTGAGGTATGTGAGTTCCTCTAATATTTGGAAAGCACCAGAGCTTCTGGGACTTAGCTTTCTCCTTACAGGCCCAGCTTAAAAATAAATAATTACTCAGGCAAATTCAAGCCCAAATACAATTTAAAGTTTTTTCTTTGTGAAGGGTCTCCCATTGTCCATCCAACTGAGAGATGGGGCTGGAGGTGGATATTGCAAAGACTCTGAAGGCAGGTGCTTAGGTGATGAAGCAACCACTGTGCACCAGATGCCCCTCGAGCTGCAGAAGACTCAACAATGAACAAGAACACTCGTGGTTTCTTCTGTTCTCGAGAAAGAATGGCAATGAGCACAAAACTCAAGGTGATTTCAAGCAGGGTCAAAAACTATGAAAAAAATACCAAAGGATGTGATAGAGGACAGTGGTTTGCAGGGGCCCTGGGTCAGGGAAGGTCCCCCTGCAAGGGGACATTGAGCTGAGACCCTAGAAACAAGCAGGAAGGAGCTATGCGGAAGAGGTCCCCATGAGAGAGCAAAGACCCTAAAGTAAAAAATTATTTTGGTCTTTTGCGCCAAAAAGATGTGTCTGGGAGGACAATAGTAGATGAACTCAGAAAGGAAGGTCAGGGTGGAAACCGATCAACAAAACAAGACAAGTGAGCAAGATAGAACCAGAGACGTGGAAATAAAGAACAAGCTGACAGTGTCCAGAGGGGTGGGGAAAGGGGGATAACAGGGAAAGAAGGGGAAGGGTCAAGGAACAGATATAAAGGACCCATGGACAAAGACAATGGGGAAAAGGGGGATTGAATGTTGGAGGCAAGTGGGTGAGCAAGGCAGGGGAGAGTAATGGGGGGGGAATGAGGACACCTGTAATTGAAAAACAAAAAAGTTTAAAAAAAAGAAAAAGTCAGGGCCAGATTAGTGAATCTGGATGGATTCAGCATGGGGGTGCAGGAAGGAGGCTGTAGTGAGAACTGTTGGTAGATTTCTGTTTTGTGACATAAAGGGAGGAGGAGACCACCCACTGGGGCCACAGAGGCCGGCCCTGGATCCCCAGAACAGCCTGTGAAGTACAAGGTACTGCTGAGGTGCACTTGGGAGCTCTGGCTTGTGATCCAGGGCAGTGCAGGGTCCCAACTGCCTAGCCCCCACTCTGCAGTGGCTCCCCTCCAGCCTGGCCACCTGTCCCAGGCAGGCTCCTCCACTGCCAGGACCCACAGACCCCTCTCCAGGCACTGCTCTGCTACTTCTCCAGAGCCAGGGACTCCCATGTGTGAGTCTTCAATGCTTTTCTCGGTACCTGAACCCATTCCTACTGCCGCTGTAACAAACTACCACAAACACAATGGCTTAAGACAACACAAACTCATTTTTTTCATAGTTCTGCACATCCGAAGTCCAAAATGTACCACACTGGGCTAAAACCACAGCAACGGCCAGACTGCCTTTCTTCTGGAGAACGCATTTCCTTGCCTTCTCCATCTTCTGGAGGCTGCCCACATTCCTGCTTGGTGCCGGCTCCCACTCAGTGAAAGACCAGGAGCTGGGCACCAAAACAGAGCCACCACATACCATTGTTCCCCGGGCATCTGGGCGTGGCTCCTGCCCAGGAACCACTCAATTAAGAATTAAAGTAACTGCAGAGCCTACCTGGACTGCCCCAGCCTGGCAGAACCGAGCTGCGGTGGTGGGCACACTCTCTTGGGGATCCTCAGACAGACCTTTATCATCGCCTCCACCTGGAGAGCCGTGCATCTCTTCAGGGTAGGCTCCGCCTCCTCTTCTTCCTCATTAGCTCCACGTGCCCACCATCTTTCACACAGGTGAGCTCCCCTGGGGAAAAGGAAGACGTGAGGCTAAGAGGTGAACTGTTGAGTTCAGCACCACTGGCCCCAAACACACCCCCAACACTCTGGGGCACGCTAACCAGCTCCACTGCATCCCTCACTCCCCAGGACCACTGTTGCTGGTCTCCCATGCTCTTCTCACACCTTCTCCCCACAACACCCCCGCCTATTTAGGTTATAATGAATAACTTTTTAATCATAATGCATTTCAAGCATAAGCAAAGTAGCTTTAGACAATTCCCAGGGAGGGTGAGTGGATGAGGGAGAAGCATATTCTTGCAATTTAGATTACCTATTTTTTTTGAAAAGAAGGTTGTCAGTGAGAAAATGGGACTTCTTTTGAGCCACTTAATTGTTAACATCTGTGCCTATGCACAGGGAGACAGATTCTTAACCTTGCTTCCCTCACATCTGTAAAGAGCTTTTGAGTTTAGAGTGTACTATGAGTCTGAGCACCACCCATGGGGACAGAACCAGGGCTTAACCCTAGAAGGTACTCTATGCAGCCACTGAGTCAGGAAGATCCTGAGTGCCTGGAACCTGGTAGGGTGCCATGCTGTCACAGGAATGCTGTCACATGTGTCCCTGAGCTTTCCCTGCAAGGTGTGCAGGAGTCACCTGCAAGGACAGGCAGCCGAGTCTTTATCAGGCTTATAGCATGCGGTATGAACTGTTCTTGACTGCTTTCCGTAGATGGCAAACTTGGTTTGAGACTTGCTTTCACTCCAAACTGGTAGAGCTTTAGGGAGCATAACTAACCTTCATCCCCCTTGAACTGTTAACCAGATAGTATTAGCTAGCAAAGAAGACTCCAGAGCTAATGCAGCAAGCTCAGGGCCATTTTGTGAGTGTCCACTGTGGGCCAAGCCAGGGGTACAAGGACAGATTGCAGAACCAACCTCCCCTTTCAAAGTGGTACCCCTGTCCTGTAATTCAGTGATAGCGTAGCCTGCCAAACTGGGCAGAGCCAGCAGCCTGGCCTGGAGAGGTACCAATGCCACTTTCCAAGAGGAGCCAGTCAAGATCTATCTGCACCAACACACCACTGAAAGCCCCGATAAGGAATACACTGCCTATGGATGAGCCCTGCTTTCCAGGCCCTGGGCTATCCCACCTGGGTGAAAGCCCCAACTGAAGACCACTGCGAAAGCAGGGTCACTCCCCGAAAGCCTTGAATCCCCAACTGCCAAGGTTATAGGCCTCCAAAGTTTGCAACATAAGGCCGTGCACAGGCCTGTAGGAAGAAAACGCCCCAAACTCACAAGAGTATATGTGGGCATAAGAGGAGAGAGAACACACTAGTGAGCACACAGGGAAAGGATGGGGCATACCCACAAGATTACAAATGATGATAAACAAAGGCTGTAAAGAAGCTTACCTGGAGAGAATGCACCCAGGCTGACAAGAAGAGTGTGGATGTGGGTTCAACGTGAAGAACTACACCTGGGTCATGTGGAGAGACACAGAGAGCTCACATGGAAAGATGCACGGACTTACGGCAGAAAACTGAACCTGGTTCACATGGGGAGACACAGGGCTCACGTGGGGAGATGCACAGACTTATGGAGGAAAACACCTGGTTCACATGGGGAGATGCACATGGACTTACAGTGGAAAACTGCACCCGTATCAGGTGGACAGACACAAACAAACTCAGGTGGAGAAACTCATGCAACTCTTAGGAACCTAAAACCCCTCTCAGCCCCCTCCTCCTTTTATAGGGAATAAAAATGGCCCAGGGAGGTTCGAGACTCGCCCCAGCCCACCCTGACAGTTCAGGTCGCATCTGGGCCTAGAAAGCAGGACCCAAGTGACACAATGGGATTTCTTTTTGTTCTCTTTAATTCTAAAAGCAGCTAAGACAAAATTTCCATTAAGATGACTTCAGCTCTGTACAAGCAGAAAATGAGGAGCTCTGAAACAACTTCTAAAGTTTTGGGGACCTTTCTCCATGACTTGAGGGAGGAGTGGAAGTTCTGTTGGGTTGGCCAAAAAGTTCAGTTGGCTTTTGTCTCTGAGATGGCTCTAGTAGCACTTAGTTGATTTTAACATCATTCAAAATTATTTTGTTAGATTTTATTGCTGTCATAGCAAGGTGCATTTAAAAAAATTAACAAAACTGGTGAATTTTTGAGTAGTCATTTGAAATCGAAGATGGGAGAAAATATGCGATGCTTTCAGCATATCATGCTTTATTATTTCAAGAAAGGTAAAAACACAACTGAAATGAAAAAAGCTGTGTGCAGTATATGACTAATCAAACATGTCAAAAGTGGTTTGTGAAATTTCTTGGTACTATTGGTATTTTGGCCAAATTATTCTTTGTTGTGGGGCTGTCTTATGCACTGGAAGATGTTTAGCAGCATCCCTGGCCTCTACCCGCTAGAAGCCAACAGCTGGAGATAGCCAATATACTCAACATATCCAAATCAATGAAGTTATTAGTAAAAATGAAAAGTGTGTCTTTTATGGTAAAACCCATACAAGCTTGTTGGCCAACCCAATATTTAAAACAGATGGTGATTTTAGAAGGATAATTCACTCAGAAGCCAAGCCTATGCCTACCTCCAGGCCTGGACACCTTCGCTAGGTGCCACCACTCAGGTCCTGCACACAGCTCCTTCTTGGGATTCCTATCCACAGGAGGGTCCCCTCACTCTCAACTCTCTTCCCGTGGTTTTTTTCCTTAGTAGGTTTGTTAAGGGTTAATTGTTTGTTTGTTTTGTTTCTTTACTGTCTGCCTCCTTTCAAGAGTGTTATCTGGGCGAGGGCAGTATCTGATTCTGTTAGTTCGAGGCTCTGTTCTCAGTGCCTGGGACAGAATCTCAGGTGTAGTAGACATTCAATTAACATAGCATGAATAAACTAAGGACAAATACTATATAAAAGCACATATCATCCTGCTTGTAAACAGCTGTGTCGGAAGATAAATGATGCTACTTTTTAAAATTTCTTCTGGAGGGTTCTCAGAAAACAAGGATCATGTGTTCCTACAATTCACTATCGTTCCTGAAACAGTGATTGCAGGGTGGGGAAACGAGTACTGACTGGTTGAGGAGGAAAGATGCACTCATTGCTGCGATCTTGCCACAGGTGAGAGATTTTTTTCTGCATCAGACTTTCCAAAGGCCTGTCAGCCCTGTCCTGGTGCAGAGGGGGCCAACTCCGTGGTGCTCAGAGAGGAGGCGTGGACGCGCTGTGGAGAACATGTGCTACTGTCCTCTTTCCCATGGTTCCCAACACTCCTTCCTGGAGCATGTTTGTAAATGATTCAGAGGTGACGGGAAGTGATGCTACACCATCGTCCTTCATTTTCCTGAAACCCTGCTATAAAAGTAAATCATTAGGATGGTCTTTGAGACCACTCCAAGCTTGGACAGTTGTGTCAACACCAGAGCAATCTGGGATCTATCAGTAATGTAGGGAATTCCAACGAGACTGCTTTTATTTTAATCTATGGTGCCATATTCTGGGTCCTTAGTAATTGTTCACTGGGCTGCCTAGGGGTGTCCACACAGGCCATAAACACACTAAAGACAGGTCACCACCAGTGGACCCTCAAAGAACACCCCTGACAAGTACTTCGTTCATGTTGGCCCGAGTGAAAGTCTGAAATCAGTTACCTGGGCAGGTCTCATTACCCACAATGTAAAATATATGTTTAACACAGCCCATTTTTGTTAAATTGGTCACTATGGCCACCTGAAAACTATTACCCTTGAACAGCCAGTAAGCAGTACGATCATTTTGATGAGTTTTAAAGCATGTTGCAGGATAATAGACAAATATCCAATTAGCCAATATTTATAGAAGCAGAATTCCAATCATGTCTTCATTAGACCTAGATGTTGAAATAGCAAATTCCAAATCCTAGGGACTTTCTACAGCGGTCAGCCTTTGTGTCTGAGCCTGTTGTGTCCTTCTGTACCTCCTTCCAACCCCTGCCCAACACACATGCCCCATCCACACTCTAAAAAGCCTCTACTGACAAAAGTTCTTTAGTAATGCAGCGAGAAGGAGAGGGCTGCTCATGGTTATCTTGTTATTCTGCCCGAGTCTGAATGACAGGTGAAAGCAGTGCCCAGTCCTCACTTCCCTGAGATGCTAAAACGATTTGCAATTAGTTTGGTGCCGATGGAACAGCACTGTGGTAAGACCAACGATGCCACTGTCAAAATCATGAAGAGTGCACTTATTTAAGGCTATTTAAATGCAGAACAAAAGGTACATTGGAATTAACTGGCCAGCCAACAAAACTACATTCCTGAGTGACTAGGCCTGAATTTAATGAGGTGATGGAAACGGTATGCTTGTTGCATCTAAAGGGTTTGGAACGTACTCCCTAATTCACTTTGGAATACTTGGGTTGGCGTTCCTAATTAATACAAGTTTCCGGTAAAGTGTGTGTGTGGGGGCGGGGAGGGTGAGACAGTAGCAAATGCCTACAGTTGCCAGGGTGTCCAATCTTTTGGCGTCTCTGGGCCACGCTGGAAGAAGAGTGGTCTTAGGCCACACATTAAATACACAAACACATTAAAAACACACAAAAAAACTCATAATATTTCAAGTAAATTTACAATTTTGTGTTGGGCCACATTCATAGCCATCCTGGGGCCACAGATGGCCCACAGGCCATAGGTCGTACACCCCTGGAAATACTCAATGCCAGAAACCGCATTTCTCTGGTAAGGAATACCATTTATTTGTAGCATCCAGCATGTAGGATTTGGGTGTAAGCACCTGAATTAAGAGTGAATACAGCCACAATTCTGTAATGATTACTTCCTTTCTGCCTCTGCCAGCCCCTGCAAGTAGAGTTATCTAATGGGGGTCCCCAGAGAGTACTCTGGAAGCCAGAGGCCACAGGGACCTTCAGTACACAAGCAAGTGCAAAAAGAAAATGTAATTACCTTTGAAAGGGTTATGAAGCCAGTTAGGCACACTAAGAAAATTCATACAAACCTATCACTGGCTGTCTTTGCTCCTGGAATCTTAGTTCCAAGTGGCATTAAAGGGCACTCTCTCCAAACCCTTTACAACACGCAGATTCCTGACACACAGGAATCACTACACCATTCTCATGTGAGGCTGGAGAAAACTTCAGAGAAGATGGAGTTAACACACTAAGAGAAATGACAGCTTAAATTTGGATTTGTGGAGCACCTTGTAAATTGTTTGCACGGATGTGACATTATTTACACAATAATTTCATGCTTCTCAGCACACAGAGGAAAATAAAACTTGTTAGATGACATAATGGGACCATTAATTCTATTAATGGATCAAAGGTTTTATCTAGAACTTTTCTGTTACTTCATCATCTTGATATAATTGAAAATATTGTTGCATTTGCATTTCATCACCTAGTAGGAAAGACAAGTCGGGGAGGGGGGGCAGGGGAGTTTGCTAGCTCACCTAGACAATGTTCACTAGTGTCAAAAATGTTTCAGGCTCTTAGGTCTCTTTATTTGGACTGATCCCTTAACCAAAGTATTTTAAAAGATGTTCTAGGACTAAATAGTTTTCCACTTACTTAAAAAAAATAGAATGAAAAGCTCTGTCCACAATACTGGTTTCAGAAAGCAACCAAGAAGCAAGCATGCATCCTCCTCAAAGCCACAGAGCCTTTGACTCGATGCTGCTACTGTTTCCCCAAACTCAGCTGAATCGGCTCCATTCCAGTGGCAATGCGCAGCTAGAAGGGGAAAAAAAGATAGATTACAGTTGTGGCCAGCTCCATTTGGAAAGCAGAGGCAGAATTCTCTTCTCTGCGCACTCACGTTTCATCACTTACTTGCAATTTGTGTGGAGTACTCTCCAAACTGGGAAAGACAAGGAGGCCATGGGATAGATTCAGATTCAAGAGATTTGAGACTCACCCTTTACCCTGAAAAATATTCCATGTTGTCAGTCTGTAAATAGAATTATAGCTCCACCAACAGCAAGCCCTGATTCAAAAGTGCCTAAGTAACTAAAATTAAATGTCTGTGAAAAATGGCTCCCTGCACATCAACCTCTATCTGTTCTGGCCTTCTTTGCCTTTCCCATTTGTCTTTATTTTCATTTAGAGCCGTGCACTATGCTGCCTTTCACTCCAGGCATACACTCCCTCATAGTCGTGGGTGGATGTGTTTCATCCTTGTTACCCATGGAGCTACATGGGGGAAAGAAATTACTTATTGATTTTCCTTTCTGTGGAATGGTGTCTTTGCAATGGTTTCTTGCACCAGGTCAGCAATGCATACAGCTCCAGCTGCAGGAACTTAGTATGCCAAGCTGGGCTGTCCTGCACACCCATCAGCACTTCTAGGCAGCTGCACCTCCCAAGGTCACCAGCCCTTAGCTCTTTGGATAAGACAAATTGAAAAGTATGCACTTCAGAAGGTAACACGAATGAACAAAATATAGTACTTTCCCATCTGAGCAGTTGAAATAGCATGATGTAAGTTTTGTTGTGGGGGTGGCTCATCCACAAAAGGTGGGTGCAGCTTGGCCATGCAGAGGGAGCAGAAATGGACAGAGGGATAAAGCTGGGTCAGGATGCAGCACAGGTAGTGAGTGTGCCCTGCTGCCCCAGTAGGATGTGACACTGCGTAGATGAGATGGAACTAGAAGAGAGTCCTTCATGGGGCTGAGGAATGTGTGCTTTATCTGGGGCAAGCTGGGGCCCAAATCTGGCCCACTGCCTGTTTTTTGCAAATACACTTTTCATTGGATCAGAGCTCTCCACCTGAGACCAAGGTGGCCCAAGTAGTGAACCAGGTATATGTGTGTCTGTAGGGTTGAAAGTTCTATATCTGGGGGACACTGAGTCAGACAGCAGCTCACCTGCAACCAGTCCCAGAGGAATTGATTGGTCCACCTCTTCCCAGTCCCTCCTGGATTTTTCCATCCTGATGATTTTGTTCATGCAAAACCTCCAGAATGCTTCATGACAAAAGTCTGACCCAACTATTTTGTGTACTTCAAGATTCAATTCAAAGCTCACCTGCTTCATAATATCTCCGTTTCTCTCCAAAACTGAAGCCAATTCTCCTTCAATCAGTTTGGCAAAAATGAAAAGGATAGCCCTGTCTACAGTAGTCACCGCCACTCCCTCATGCTTATATATTATACCATTGACTTCCTTCATCCCACCTATTACAAGATGTGGTTACCTTGCCAAGTTATGTGCTTGTCTGTCTACCGGTATTTCTCCCAGTAGAATGGATGCCTCCTGAGTAGTGACCTTGCCTATTCTGCTCACTACTACATATCTACCTCCTTGACGTGCCTGGAACATGATAAATGCTGAATAAATATCTGCTGAATGAATAGACATTTAGTGTCAGTCACACTCTCCTGCACTTCCTGGTGAGATTGGACAAATTATGTAGAGCACAATCCAGTAATATGAATCAAACTTCATCACTCAAATATACATAAATATAAAGGAACAACTCAAGTGTTTATCAAGAGAATGAAACAAAGTATGTGTGTTACAATGGAAATCTATCCACAGTAAAACAGAAGAAAATTTTACCTTTTGCAACAGTATGGTAGACATGGAGAATGTTATGCTAAGTGAAATAAGCCAGTCAGAGAGAGACAAATACTGTATGATTTCATTTATAAATGTAATCTAATGAACAAAATAAATTAATGAGCAAAACCAAGACAAACTCATAGATGGAGAACGGATGACAGCTAGTGAGGGTGGGGGAGGTTATGGGATAGAGGGATTGAGCAAAAAGGAAAATGGGCTCATGGACATGGACAGCAGCATGGTGATTCCTTGGGGGAGGAGGTATAAGGGAACTAAATGGTAATGGAAAAATATAATAAGGAAAATAATTTTTAAATTAAAAATTAAAAACAAGGTATATATATTGTAAAATAATACACTATGCAGCCATCAAAAATCATACTGTTCATCCATATTTACTGACACAGAAAATGCTCATGACATATTGAAACTAAAAAACAACAGGACTCACAGAAGCATGTATGGTGGCAATTCTATGTGTCAACATGACAGGGTCACAGGATGTCTAGATATTTGGTCAGACATTATTCTGCATCCCTACAGCAGGTGTTTTGGTTTTCAGATGGGAGTAACATCTGGATCTATGGGCTGAATGAAGCAGACTGTGCTCCCTAATGCGAGTGGGCCTCCAATCGGTTGAAGACCAGAACAGCACAAAAAGGCTGGTCCTCCCCTGGAAAGAGAGAATTCTTCTGCCTGTCTGCCTTGGAACTGAGACATTGACTTTTTTCCAGCCTTGAGACTCCAACTGAAACAGTGGCTCTTCTTGGGTCTTGAGGCTGCCAGCCTTCAGCCTGAACCTACAGCATCAGCTCTCCACATTCTCAGGCACTTGGACTCACACCAGAACTGAACCACCAGCTCTCCTGAGTCTCCAGGACAGACCAGCTAGAGAGACGAGCTGGGCAACTCAACTCACCCTGCAGGTCTTAGGATGTACCAAACTCCATAATTTCATGAGACAGTTGCTGATAATAAATCTATTGATAGATAAATATACATCCTATTATTTCTCTTTCTCTAGAGAACACAGACGGGCACATCATGTATAGCAGGATCTCCCTTGGTTAAGATGTTACAAATATGCAGATTTAGTTGTGGTGGCTTGATTATAGCATGTACCCAATCTGTTCCTTCCTCCCTGCATCCATGCCCTTGGGTAGTCCCCTCCACAATGACTCTAGACTTACCTACTTAACCTGATTTTTACTAGTGAGACCAAAGCAAATACAATGTAGTGGAGCTTGCCTTTCTGCTGCTCTTGAAATCTGAGACCGCCATGTGAATCAGCCCAGGGTAGTCTACTGGAATAAAGAGAAGTCACAGAGAAAAGGCTCCAGATGTCCCACCTGTTTCAGTCAAGGGCAATCCACCAGCTGACTAAGGCAAACAACAAGCCAAACAGGTTCAAACATTTGGTTTCACCTCATCTAACTTTCTGGAATTTAACTTTTAGACAATATGGCTTAAGAAGCCAACATTTATCCACCTTTAACCAAGTTAATAAAGAAATATGAAGAAAGTGGGCATCATACAGCCCTCTTCAATTTTCCAAAAAGACTCCAAACGTTTTAAGAGAGAGGTGAGACAGAATAAAATAGTAGATGATAAAACAAGGCAAATTAGAGAGAGAGGAAGATGGTGGCTGAGTAGGACAAAGGATTTCGCTTCCCTCCACACACCGGAGAAAAACCAGGCTGATCTGCAGAGGAGCGCAGCGAATACCCAACAGGGACCCAGCATATAGGAAGGCAGGACCCCAGAAAGTGTAGCGGACACTGAATGACCAGAGGTTAAGGAGAGGAGACAACCGCAGATCAACAAGGTACAAGGGAACAGCACAGAGGCTGCAGGCCCTCCAGTGGGCCACGCCAGGGCCCTGGCCGGGTTGCCCTGGTCTCTGAGAGCCGAGGGCGGGCAACGACAACCAACAACCCAGGGAAAGAACTAGTCACCGGCACCCTCTCTAACCAGCAGGGCACAGAGTGGAAAACACCAGGAGAGATCAGTTTGCCTGTAGTGGCAGAGAGAGGAGTGGGCATTGGGAAGCAAACCGGAGGAGTGGGCATTGGGAAGCAAACCGGAGATAACCCGTGGAGTCAGGCTGTGGTTGCCGGTTTGGGGAACTGAGTTGCCCCGGCATTCCCAGTAGCCTGAGCTGGCGCTCCCACAGTCTCAGGGAGCTTCGGGATACTGGCAGGGCCCCTGGAAGAGCGCCAGTCACCAGCTCCCTCCCTACCCAGCTGGTCACAGACTGAGAAGCACCGGGAGTCAGGTTGTGGTTACCGGTGGTTACCGGCTTGGGGCTCTAGGAGTCTTGGCACATACCCGATAGCAGGGGACTAGAGCTGGTGCTCCCATAGTCACAGGGAGCTGCAGGCTACTGGCAGTCTGAGAAGCACTGGGAGTCAGGCTGTTATTGCCAGCTTGGGGAACTGAGAGTGAGGGACTTGAGCCTGTGCTCCCACAGTCTCGGAGAGCTTCGGGCTACTAGCAGAGAGCTGCGGGCTACTGACAGGACCCCTGAAAGAGCGCCAGTCGCCAGATCCATCCCTACTTAGCCGGGTGCAGACTGAGAAGCACCGGGAGTCAGGCTGTGGCTGTTGGCTTGGGAGAATTGTGAGTTGCCCTGTGTGTGCAGCCACAGCACTGGGAAAGATCCACGCCCAAGCCTGCGAGACCAGGAAAGCCTGGCTGGGAGCACATGCCCTCACACCAGGCCAGGGCTGGGAAGCCTGGGGAAAAACCTGCTCTCAGTGGGGCACGGGAGAGCGGCGCCAGTCTGGATATTGGGAGGGCACTGGCGAGACCAGCTAAGTTCACCAAGACGAGAGAAAGACCACACTAATAGCCCCTCAGGCTGCTGCAGCTAGTAAGACCAGAAGAAAAGGTTTGACCAGCTGGAAACCAACAGGAGGAGTAGGTGGAAGTGGAGAACACCAAGATACCTGCAGTAGACTGCAACACTGAATTTCATAGGCATCCTACCACAGAAGTTCACACCATAAACCCAGGGAACCAGAACAGATCACTTTACGAAGCTGAGGCCAACAAGAAGAGCAACACAAACAATGGGAAGACAAAGAAACAATCCCCAAATGAAAGAAAAGGAGGAAGTCTCAGAAAGAATGTTAGATGAAATAGAGGCAAGCCAACTATCAGATATTGAATTCAAAGCACTGGTTATCAGGAAATTCAAAGAGCTTACAACGAGCTACCAGAAAC